>NW_024420586.1:24774731-24811018 GCF_014898765.1 Herpailurus yagouaroundi
ATATTTCATGACCTCGCTCCTTAGTCACCTTTTTCTCTTTAAGGGCTATAGCTTGCCTCAGGTGTCTGCTCCAGTTTTTCTGGTGCCTCTCCAGCTGGTCAACTTGCCCGACTTCTAGAAAGAAGAATAATAAACCATACCCTGTAAATATACCTTTTGTTAGAAGGATAACTCTGATAAGGTTGACTTGTTTTCTTTTAGGTACAGATACCAGGCAGAAAGAAATTCCAAATACATGTCTCCTATACTCTGAGCTTGAGGGAAAGAAAGCACACATTGCTCTAACAGAAATTGGAACAAGAAAGGAACAATAAATATAAGTGACTCTGTTTAAGAAAAATGCCTTCAAATTGAGGAAAGACTGTGAAAATAAGTTTAGAGAGCCATAAATAAGAAAAAGGATTTTGAAAAGGAGCAGATCCAGGAGTTTGAGGGAGGGGACTCAAATAGAATGGGAAGAATCTTTCAGGAAGGCTGAAAGCAATGAATTGTAGTCTGGTTCCTCACCACTTCATTCCAAGATTACCATGAAACAGCAACCCACAAGACTAACAATTTGGAGTTAACAGAAAAAGTTCATATGCTTAAGGAAGATATTTCCCAGGTTTTAAAGATGTCTGTTCCTCACTGACCCACTGGGGTCTTACTCATCATCTCCATCTGTCCCTTTCTTATTTATCTGTATAACTCAAGCTTGGAATTTCTCTCTTTATGATCCAGAGTCCTCCCTTCTCCAAACAGGTAATCACATCTGGTTTGATAACAGGATACCCTGCTATGGAAATGATATATGATTTGGGCACACCCATGTGGGCTTCAGGGCCTCAGAGTAATTAGGAAGTACCTGTTGATAAGCATAAATTTCACATGAGAGATGAAAATACACTCTGTTCAGTATAAGAGGGATTAGGAACCTTTAATCCCTGGAACTTGAGGTCAAAGTATTGAAACACTTCAGAGATGTAATGTTATCCTATTTGGTACACTGTAAATTACTCAGGGAAGCCATCCTCACACACAGTGACCACATGACTATAGTTCTATGGCATCACATCTCTGTAAAGTGTACACCGAGAGGAGTCCAGATGATTCCACTCCTCCTGCGTGAAGCCCACAGCCACATCCTCAAATGACACCAATCCCTGGAGTTGCATACTTCTGTTCAATAAGTTTGATAGAAATTTAAATGATAATATATTTTAAGATAAAAGGAATATTCTTCAGAGACAGGCTACTGTTTAATAATTTCAAAAAAGCCTTCTCTGAGATGTTTGCAATACCTATCGCTAGTGAAGGGCTTTTATATTCTAGAAACCATAAAGAACTCCTACAAATCAAGATGATAAATACAAGCAATCCAAGAGAAAAACCAGAAAAATATGTGAACAAATACTTCACAAAAGATGATGTCCAATTGGCCAATAAATATATGAAAAGGTGTCAACAGCTTTAGTCATCAGGGAAATGCAAATTTAAACCACAATGAAAAAAGTTAGAGAGGGAGAGAGCCAAACCATAAGAGACTCTTAAAAACTGAGAATAAACTGAGGGTTGATGGGGGGTGGGAGGGAGGGAAGGGAGGGTGATGGGCATTGAGGAGGGCACCTGTTGGGATGAGCACTGGGTGTTGTATGGAAACCAATTTGACAATAAATTTCATATTAAAAAAAAACACACAATGAGATACAACTATATACCAAGAGAATGGCTAAAACTAAGACCAAAAACCCAAATGTTGGCAAGGGTGTGGAGCAGCCAGACTCTCATATATTGCTGGTGACAGTAAAATGTAAAGTAGTATAGCCACCTTGGAAAACATTTTAGCTGAATCTACTAATGCTGAGCATACATCTAACCTGGGACCCAGCAGTCCCACTCCTAGGTATATATCCAATGGAAATGCACACATATCAAGACATGTACCAGAATATCCATACAAGTATTATTTGAAATAGCCAAAATGGATAATCAGCTGTAGAATGGGTAAACTGTGATATATGTATACCATAGAACAGTACACAGTAATGGAAAGAACAAACTAATGATACATAAAATAACAAGGATGAATCTCAAAAACATTATGATAAGTGAAAAAAGCCAGACACAAAAGAATAAATGTATGGTTCCATCTATATGACATTCAAGAACAGGCAAAAATAATCTATGATTATAGCAATTAGAAAGAGGTTACCCATGAGTCAGGGGTTAGTGATTGGAAGTGGCATGAAGGAGGCTTCTGGGCGGCTTCTCACTTTCTGTTTTCTTGATTCAGGTACTGGTTACACAAGTATTTCCAATTTGCAGTTCATGAAACTATACACATTATACACTTTTCTCTGTATGCTATGCTTCAATAAAATGTCTACCAATGTCTACTTCCAAAATTTTTATCTAATATTTCCACATAAGTTTTAAAAATAGTAAGACAAAGATTTAAGAAACATGCAACTTTTGATCTCGGGGTTGTGGGTTCAAGCCTCATCTTGGGGCTTAAAATTTTTTTAATTAAAAAAAGAAACCACAGGAAAAAGACCAATGTATGTAAAAGAACAATTCACAAAAAAAGGAAAGAATATGAAAAGCTGCTCCACCTCACTGCTAACTAAATAAGCACAAACAAAAGAAATGAGATATCTTCAACTAGCAAATGGCAAGGATTAAAAACATGACAAAAGGATTAGAAAGGGTATTTTCATTCAGAGATAGAGCTAGAGTATTATGGTAAATGAAATAAGTCAGTGAGTCAAAGACAAATACCACATGATCTCACTCATATGGAGAATTTAAGAAACAAAACAAAAGAAAAAAAAGGGAAAAAAAGAGAGCCAAACCAAAAAACAGACTCTTAACTATAGATAACAAACTGAGGTCACCACAGGGAGGTGGATAGGGCAATGGGAGAAATAGGGGATGGGAATTAAAGAGTACACTTCTCGTGGTGAAAAAAAGAAAACAGAATAAAATAAAATAAAATAAAATGGAAAAAATAAAATAAAATGAAAAAAATTAAAAACAAATAAAAGTATTGAAAGCAAAATATAATGAAGAAAACAAAAAAAAATAAAAAATAAAATGTCTCTTTCCTCCAAAAATAAATAACATAGAATAAAATAAAAACATGGCAATAGGATTAGAAAGGGTATTTTTATTCATTACTAGTGGGAGTATAAACTTGCACTAACTTTTCCAAAGGCAATTTGGCATTGTCTTTGAAAGTTCAAATACATGCCCACCTTTTGAACCAAAAATTCTAGAAATGCTCATCACAGTATAAAAACACAGGACAAGAAAGGTTACTGCCATGCCATGCATCGTGGCACATACATACAAGGGAAAAACATGCAGCTGTCAAAAACATGTCTTGATAGTGAAATATCTTCCAACAACAAGTATTCATGGAGCAAGGACTATCCCAGCTAAGCAGGTAACCAGCTCTGCAACCCCATGCCACTTGCTTATCCACTCTGGGACTCAGTTTCCTCATCAGATGTGGATAATAAAGGTACCCACTTCTTAGGGTGGCTGTGAGGATTAAGTGGTCATGTGTATAAAGTACTTGGTAGAGTGCCAGTGCAATGCAAGTTCGTTACGTGTTAGCTCCTGTTACTAATATTATCATCCTCCTCCTCATCTGTATTATCATGACCATTACTCCTACTACCTTCACCAATATTATTATGTAAAGGAAAGACAGGGAGTTGCAAACAGTTTGTATATCATGAGCAAATCTTAGCAAAGCAAGGTTTATATCAACTATATATTTTCATGTGTATGTAAATATAAAGAACAAGGGACAGAGAGAGGTGTATAGATGGAAATTAAATTCACCATAGAATTAGTTATCTGGAATGAGTGATGATAGGAAATCTTGAGATATTTTGCTTGTACATTCCTAAAAGAGTTTGAATTTTTGGTGCCACTTCTTTGGTAGCGAGAGGAAAAAAAAGACAAAACAATATAGACATTTGTTTAAAAGGGCAAAAGGTAAAGAACTGAATATAGTCAGGGACATCATGAATTCTCAGCCTGAAAAGGAAAAGGGCAGACCTTTGGATTGCTCAGGCTGTGCTGAAATCCCAGATGAGGAAAAAATATATATTGGGGGAAGGTGGGCTGGGGGGGGGGGGTAGCGGATGGGTGAAACAGAGAAAGGGGATTAAGAGATACAAACACCCAGTTATAAAATAAAGAAGTCAAGGAGATGAAAAGTACACCATAGCTAATATAGTCAATAATATTGTAATAACGTTGTTTGGGGACAGATGGTGACCACACTCACTTTGGTGAGTGTTGCGTAATGTATAGAATTGTCAAATCACTAGGTTGTACATCTGAAACTAATATAACATTGTATGTTAAATTATACTTCAATTTAAAAAAATTGGAAAATAATTTGAAGGGCATGGGGTTTATTGGTTCTTTCCTGACCATCAAGGTTTTATCCCTGTATTGAGCCAGAACATAAGACAGCTGCTTGTGCTGACATGGCTTTGGTTTCCTGAAGAGTCGTATCCCCTTAGTTCTGCCCCATCAGGACACCTTTGGCTGATATGAAGACATATTTTAGGTCACACGCATATTTTAAGTCGTATCCCTGCAGTTATCACAAGATTACTGATGAGGACATGGCTGACCCATTAGATAAATATCTTGAAACTTCAACATCAGAAATCTCTGCTGCTGAGGAAGTGGCTTACTTTTGTTCTATGGGTAACATAAATAAAACAAGTGAGTGTTTCTCCCCTTTATGTCATGGCTTCCAGGAAGCTCAGAAAAATAACTGTAGCTCCATATAATTATGTAGGATCCTATGACCTACATATACACATTTCAACCTTGCTTTGGTATTGCTCTACTTCTCTAATCCTAACTTTCTGTGTGTTTATACATGTACATTTTATGGTATAAATAATAGTGTCAAACCAATATATAAAGCTTATTCTGTGTGTACCAGGCATTGTTCTAAACACTTAATATTAACTCAGTTGATCTTCACAACAACCATAAAGGCGTAGGTATCATCATCACCATCATCACCATCACCATCATCATCATCATCATCATCATCATTTTTACAGATGGGGAAACTGGGGCCCGCAGAAGTTAGAGAATGCCTAAGCTCACAAAGCTATTATGAGCATTTTGGCCCCAGAGCTGTTAACTGCTACACATTACTGCTTCTTTGCTTCTGTTTTAACATAGATCTGGAAGAGAGGAGCAAATAACAATCTGCCTGGAAATTAGCCATGTCTGACTTGTGGAGACAGGGCAGTGACCTAAAAAAGCAAAGCTGTTGAGAGAGGGGCGAAGAAAAAAGAAGAGTTTGTAATGACATGGAAAACTCAAATGGACAGTTCACCAAATCATCAGGCTAGCAATCCATAAATGCCAACTGGTTAAATGACCATGTTGTAGCCAAGAAAAATGGGAAAGAACATTTGTTTACCCCCAACAGAGCCCCATCATTCAACAACAATGCTTTATCACTGACTTCACGGACTTCCCAACACTCACCCTCACCCATCCCTCACTCTAGACACCACCCTATCACCCCAAATACGACCATTATTCTCCCCACGGACCGCATCACTCACCCCTCAGATCCCACCATCACTGACTCCCGAGACCTCCCATCACACCCTACAGACCTTATCTCTCACTCCACAGACCCAGTCCTTGACTTCCACAGACCCCATCCCTCCGCTTAGGGTCCCCCCATCCCATACCCCCAGATACTGTCATTAACCATCTCAGAGCCCCCCTCCAAGTACTCACCCAGCAAATTTGCTTCTTTACAAAATCCACACTCGAACATGTCGCTCTGCCCACAGACCACCAGCTCTGTCTCACTTCTGCTCCAAGTGAAACCTCTGCCTTCCTTCATCCCCTACTCTCATGTTTCCACCAGGATGCTTATTCTGGCGAGGTCCGCCTGGAGTTCCCAAATTAGTCACAACTTCCTCCGACAACCACTTTCTTGATCCTTTCCCCCTACCGTCGGTACAGTTCGTCACCATTCCTCCTCACGCGCAGTTGCCCTCCCTGAAGCCATCCCAGTAACCAGTAGCATCGCTGTGCGTGTCGTTCTGTAACTGCCACGACCGTATTGGGGGGCCAGAGAAATGGCCGCGCCAATAAACCGGTTTGTATGGGAGGAGACATCTTTCAAAGGTTCCCATTCCGTACAGCGGAGAAATGTGCCTCTTAAAGTTTAGAAGAGATGGGACTTCGGGAGGACTTTGAAAACCTGCGATGAGTAGGGCCCTTTGCCAAAGGCTAGTAATGGGCGAGTTATGCGTGTGATTGGGGGTTTGATACGAACTGATATAAACAAACGTAGAGCTGAGGACAAGACCACCCCCTCTGTGGGAAGATACCACTGCGGAGTTGTGGATGGGGAGACCGGGAATGGCACAAATATCCCTGAGAACTATTAGTGGGAAGAAAGGAGGCAAACTAGGAATGATACCTTCCTCTACAGATCAGTAATACCGGTTAGATGGGGATAAAGTGTAGGGATCTTAGTCCTCCAAGAAGGTAACACTGGGGAGACGGGTGGGGCGATCCTGGGGAGTACAGTCCTTGTGATAGATACTATTGGGCTATCTGTCCTCTGTGAGACACCACTAGCGCAGATAGGGGAAGTCAGGTGGTACAATTCGGCCCTCAGAGAAACAGACGTGTGAAGAGAATGGCAAAGGTAAACATAAGTACAAGGAGAGCCAGAGACAAAAGCTTGGGGAGACTGGGGCGACATGGAGGTCCTAAACAGAAACTAGATAAGAAACCGAAACTGATGGTGATCCGCCAGGCCCACATTCCATCCACCTTCTTAGGAATCTGCCCCAGAAAGTTGTGGGACAGTTGGTCCCTCGAGTTGCCAGGGTCAGAGTCCTACACCTCAAGGTTCCAGGCCAATAGGCCTCAGTAATCTGGAGGAACAAATGGGATACAGTGGTCAGGTTCTGGACCTCAAGAACTCTACCCTATTAATCACACCCTACCACCTAGTCCTGTCAAAGGCAAAATGCACTAGATAATTAAGGAGACGATTTTTTTTCAGGCTATTGCAATAGGGAAAACTCATTAATGAGGAACATCTCAAAGGCAAGGAAAGGGACCTGGGGTTTTATAGAGTGTTAAATAACAAAATTTAACCAAGTGAATTTGAAAATCTGATTGGTTTTATTAAACGGTTCATGAATTTACATTCCCAGTATGTAAGGGATTGCACCTGAGATTGCACACCTAGCTTGGTTCTTCCCCAATGTCTCCTCTTGAAGCTGTACCTGATTTTATTACCAGCTTTCATTCAAACCCAGTGATGAATAAGATAAGATAATAAGCAGAAGCTTATGTTTCTTGGGCAGGAATTGCTTGATCCTGAAAGTCTTGTGGGAAGAAATGGTGAGGAACAAACCCAATCACACACACCACAATGCCAGAGAAAGGGAGAGATAATTAGCAACTTTTTTATTGTGGTAAAATACATATAACATGAAATTTATTATTTTAACCATTTTAAAGTGTACAATTCAGTGTCATCTAGTACATTCACAATGATGTGCAACCATTAACACTGTCTAGTTGCAGACTATCTTCATCACCCCCAAACAAAACTCTACCCATAAAGCAGTCATTCTCCATTCCCCCCTGCCCTCAGCCCCTGCTTAACGCTAATCTGTTTTTTGTTTCTATGGATTTGCCTATTCGGGATATTCCATATAAATAGAATCAAACACTATGTGGCTTTTTGTGTCTGGCTTCCTTCACTGAGCATAATATCTTCAAGATACGTCCATGTGGTGGGGTGCCCAGGTTGCTCAGCTGGATAAGCATTCCACTCTTGATCTCCACTCAGGTCATGATCTCATAGTTCGTGAGATCGAGTCCTGCATTAGGCTCAATGCTGACAGCACAGAGCCTGCTTGGGTTTCTCTCTCTCCCTGCCTCTCTGTCCCTCTCCAGATGGCTCTCTCTCACACACACACACAATAAGTAAATAAATAAAAAGATACATCCATGTGGTATCACGCATTGGTATTCATTCCTTTTTATGGCTAAGTACTTTATTGTAGGGATATACCACATTTGGTTTATCCATTCATCTGTTGGTACACATTTAGGCTGCTTCCACCTTCTGACTATTGTGAATACTGCTGCTATGAACATTTGTGTACAAATTTTTACTTGAATACCTGTTTTCAACTTCATTGGGTATATACCTAGGAGTGGGATTGCTGGATCAGATGGTATATCTATGTTTAGTTATTTAAGGAACTACCAAACTGTTTTTCACTATGGCTGCACTATTTTACATACCCACCATCAGTAGAGGAGGGTTCCAATTTCTCCACATCCTGCCCAACACTTGTCGTTTTCTATGTCTTTTTATTACAACCATCTTTGTATGTATGAAGTGGTATCTCATTGTGGTTTTGATTTGCATTTCCCTTATGACTAATTATGGCCAGAATCCTTTCATGTGTTTATTGGCCATGTGTATATCTTCTTTGGAGAAATGTCCTTTCAAATCCTTTGCCCATTTTTTAAATGAATTTTTCTCTTTTTGTTGTTAAGTTGTAAGAGTTGTTTATATATTCTGGATACCAAACCCTTTTCAGATATATATTAGTAACACTTTCTCCCATTCTCTAAGTTGTCTTTTTACTCTCCTGATAATGTCCTTTGATGCATAAAAGTTTTCAGTTTTGATGAAGTCCCGTTGGTCTATTTTCCTTTGTTACTTATGCTTTTGATGTCATATCTCAGAAACCACTGCTAAATCCAAGGTCATGAAGATTTACCCATATATTTTCTTAGAAGAATTTTATACTTTTAGTTCTTATATTTAGGTCTTTGATACATTTTGAGTTAGTTTTTATATGTGGTGTGAGGTCAAGATCTAACTTCCTTCTTTTGTATGTGGATATCCAGTTGTCCTAGCACATTGTTGAAGAGACTGTTCTTTCCCACATTTACTTATCTTGACACTCTTGTCAAAATCAATTGACCATACATGCATGGCTTTGTTTCAAGACTTTGAGTTTTATTCCACTAATATATATGTCTATCCTTGTTCCAGTACCACACCATTTCAATTATTGTAGCTTTGTAATAAGATTTGAAATCAGGAAGTGGGAGTTCTCCATATTTTGTTCTTTTTCAAGAATGTTTTGGCCATTTGGTACCCCTTGAAGTTCCATATAAATTTTAGGATCTGCTTTTCCATTTGAGGAAAAAAGGCCATTGGAATTTTGATAGGGATTGCATTAAGTATGTACATTGCTTTGGGGAGTATTGCCATCTTAATGATGTTAAGTCTTCCAATCCATGAACACTGGATGTCTTTCCACTATGTAAGTCTCCTTTCATTTATTTTACTGATGTTTTGTACTTTTCAGTGCACAAGTCTTGCACCTCCTTGGTTAAATATATTCCCAAGTATTTTGTTATTTTTGATCCTGTTATAAATAGAACTGATTTCTTAATTTCCTTTTTGGTTTGCTAATTGCCAGTGTATAGAAATACAAGTGATTTTGTGTGCTGATCTTGTATTCTGCCACTTGGATGAATTTGGTGATGAACTCTAATAGTTTTTTGTGGATTCCCTAGGAATATATATATATATATATATATATATATATATATATATATGATTCTATTATCTGGGAATAGAAATAGTTATATTTCTGTTCCAATTTGAGTACTTTTAAATTCTTTTTCTTGACTTAAAATTTCTCTGGCTAGAACTTTAGTACAATGTTTAATAGAAGTGGCAAAAATGGGCCTCCTTGTCTTGTTCCTGATGTTAGGGAAATGCTTTTGTTCATTCACTATTGAGTATGACGTTAATGGTGGGTTTCCCATAAATGCCCTTTATCAGGTTGAGGAAGTTCCCTTCTATTCCTAATTTGTTGAGTGTTTTTATCAGGAAAGGATTTTGGATTTTTGTCAAATTTTTTTCTGCATCAATGAGATGACATATTTTCATTAACATGTGGTCCAAGACATTTTCTAATTTCTACTGTGATTTCTTCCTGATCCATGAGTTATTTACAAGTGTATGACTTATTTTCAAACACTTGAGGATTTTCTAGGTATTTGCTATAGATATATAATTTAATTCCATTGTGGCCAGAGACTATACACTGTAAAACTTCATCCTTTGAAATTTGTTGAGACTTTCTTTATATATCAGCATTAGATCTATTTGGGCACATGCTCTTTGTGCACCTGAAAAAAATGTGAATTCTTGGTTTCTGGGTGTGGTGTTGTCTATGTACCAATTACATGAAATTTGTTAATTGTGTTGTTCAAATCTTTTATATCATTTCTGATTTCTTTTCTGCTTGTTCTATCACCAAGAGAGGTATGTTACCATCCCTATGTTTTGGATTTCTCCTTTTAATTCTATCAACTTTCACTTTTTATATTTTTAACTTATGTTATTAGGTGATATACTAGGCAGAATAATGGACACCCAAAGATATCCTGTCCTAATTCCCAGAAACTGAATATGATAAGTTGCCATATACATGAATATGTTTTGTCACATGACAAAAGGGATTTTGCAGATTTAGTTAAAATTATTAATCAGTTTATCTTAATTTATCTTAATCCAGAGATTATCCTGGATTACCCATATAAACCTAGTGTAATTACATGAGCCCTTTAAAGATAATGTTGGGGAGTGGAGGCAGGAAGATGGCCACAGAATAGAAGGACCATAGGCTTGCCTCATCCCACAAACAGGACTAGATAACAATCAAGTCATCCTAACTACCCCAGAAGACTGACACAACAAACTCCACAACTAAAGCAAGAGAAGAGGCCACATGGAAGAAGGTGGGAATTGCAGAGACCTGGCTGAGCAGAGAAACAGATCAAGGGTGCAGCAGAGGGGAGGAAGCCATGGTTGCAGAGAGACTAACATACAGGGGAACACTAAAGCTTTCCCCAAAGCCATTGGCTCGGAAAATGAGAGGGGCTGAATGTCATGAGTTCTTGCAACCAGTGGGGCTTAAAGTCTGGAATATTAAAGATCAGTGGGCTTTGTTGGGATAGAGCCCAGGGGGCACTGTACTGCTCCTGGAGAGAAGGCAAGCAAACATCCCGAGGCAGACGGTGTGGAAACGGTGATCAGAAGAGCTTCTGGGGGACACAGTGGGGAGATTATTCACTTTGCTCAGAGGGCATCCTTGAGAGGCAGCATTCACAAACACTTATCTGGGAACAAAGAAGTTGGCTAGTGCCACTTCCCTTCTTCACCCCTCAACATAAACACAGAGCCACCTGTGGGAAGCAGCACAGTGCTGACACTGGCTGCCTAACTTGCTTTCACCAAGTCTCACCACCCTGTGGAACTGCCTTTCTGAGTCACACTTGCCTCAGTCCCAATGAGTGGGTCCCTCCAAGAGAATACCAGAATAAACCCCTGCTCACATCATGTCTCCAAAACAGAGTTTTGCAAGGCCTCAGTTCTGCTGGAGATGATGACAGGTCTCATTTCACAAGCAGACCAGAGCACACCTAGTTCAAACTCACTACATTCAGGCCAGGGACCAAACACTGCCTACAGCAGGCAAGGAGAACCTCTGCAAGTGACTGGCTGAAGGATACAGCAACCAGAATACAATAGCAGAGCAAATGCAGCACACACAGGAGACACTCCCTGAAGCACCAGGCCCTGGGTACTACATGACCTCTTCTTCATATGGCCATTACTTTCAGGAGCAGGAGATGTAACTGGCTTCTCTAACACACAGAAAAAGGCAGAGACTTAGACAAAATGGGAATACAGAGGAATTTATCACAAATGAAAAAATAAGATAAGGCAATGGCCAGAGATCTAAATGAAATAGATATAAGTAGCATGCCTGGTGGACAATTTAAAGCAACAATCATAAAGATACTCACTGGACTTGAGAAAAGAGTGAAAAACATCAGTGAGACCCTTACCACAGAGATAAAAGAGTTAAAAAAAGAATCAATGAGAGATGAAGAGTGCAATTAAACAAGATTAGAAACACGCTTGATGCAATGAATGACAGAGGAATGAATTAATGACCTAGGCGACATAATAATGGAAATCAATGAAGCTGAACTAAAGAAAGAAGAAGTATGTAAAATGAGAATAGACTTAAGGAAGTCAGTGACTCCACCAAATGTAATAACATTTGTATTATGGAGTCCCAGAAGAAAAGAGAGAAAGGGGTGCAGAAAATTTGAAGAAATAATACCTGAAAACTTCCTTAATCTGGAGAAGGAAACAGACCTCCAGATCCAGGAAGCACAGAGAACTCCCATCAAAATCCAAAAAAAATAAAGGCCCAAAACAAGACATTTTATAATCAAATTGATCAAATTGGCAAAATATAGTTGCAAAGAAAAAAATCTTAAAAGCAGCAAGACAAAAGAGGTCCTTAACTTACAAGGGAAAACCCATAACACTAGCTGGAGTTTATCAACAGAAACTTGGCAAGTCAGAAGGGAGTGGCAGGATATATTCAAAATGCTTAATGGAAAAATCTGTTGTCAAGAATACTCTATCCAGCAAGGCTATCATTCAGGATGGAAGGAGAGATAGTTTCCCAGACAAACAAAAACTAAAGTACTTTGTGACCACTAAACCACTAAATGCAAGAAAAACTAAACCACTAGTGTGACCACTAAATGCAAGAAATATTAAAGGGGACTTTTTGAGAGGAAAGGAGAAACAAACAGTGACAGTAAAAAGGCAGGAAACACAAAAGCAGTAAAAATAAATATTTCTGTAAAAATCAATTAAGGAACTCACATTTACAAAGGACATAAAACATAATGAGGTGCCTGCCTGGCTCAGTAGACTATGTGACTCTTGATCTCAGGGTTGTGAGTTCAAGCCCCAAGTTGGGCATAGATCTTACTTAAAAATTTTAAAAAGGGGCACTTAAAAAATAAATAAAAAAAGGGGGGCACTTGGGTGGCTCAGTAAGTCAAGCGTATGGCTCTTGATTTCAGCTCAGGCCGTGATCTTGCAGTTCATGGGAACAAGTCCCAAGTCTGGCTCTATGCTGGGAACACAGAGCCTGCTTGGGATTCTCTCTCCCTCTCTCTGTCCTTCCCCTACTTGCACTTGCTCTCTCTCAAAGTAAATTAATAAACTTTAAAGTTTAAAAATTTTTTAAGTTATAAAAAACTTTTAAAAATGATATAAAATATAATGAAATATACCTAAATCTAAACTATGGGGAAGAGAGGAGAAAAAAATGGGTTCAAACTTCAATGACCATCAATGTAATATAGACGGCCATTTGCAGAAGAGGTTATATACAAACCTAATGGTAACCACATATCAAAAACCACTAATAAACATGCAAAGAATAAAGAGACAGAAATACAAATTTATCACTAAAGAAAATCAGCAAAACATGAAAGAGAGAAAGATAATAAAAGATCAGAGAAATTGTCCAGAAACAAACAAAAAACAAGTAATAAAATGGCAATAAATACATATCTATCAATAATTACTTTAAATGTAATTGGACTATTTGCTCCAATCAAAAGACATAGAGTGTCAAAATGTATGAAAAACAAGACCATCTATATGCTGCCTACAAGACACTCATTTTAGACCTGAAGATTGAAAGACACCTGAAGATTGAAAATGAGGAGATGGAGAAACATCTATCATGCAAGTGGATGTCAAAAGAAAGCTGGAGTAGCAATACTTAAATTGGAAAAAATAGATTTTATTTTTTTTAATGTTTTAATGTTTAGTTTATTTTTGAGACAGAGAGAGACAGACCATGAGCAGGGGAGGGGCAGAGAGAGAGAGAGACAGAATCTGAAGCAGGATCCAGGCTCTGAGCTGTTAGCACAGGATGCAGGGCTCGAACTCATCAACCACGAGATCATGACCTGAGGCAAAGTCAGAAGCTCAACCGACTGAGCCACCCAGGCACCCCAGAAAAAAATAGACTTTAAACCAAAGACTGTAACAAGGGATAAAGAAGGGTACTACATAATCATAAAGGGGACAATACACCAAGAATATCTAACAGTTGTAAATATTTATGTACCCAACATGAGAACATTCAAATATATAAAGCAGTTAATAACAAACATAAAGGAACTAATTGGTAATAATACAATAATGGTAGGGGGCTTTAACATCCCACTTACATCAATGGACAGATCATCTAAACAGAAAACAAACAAAGGAAACAATGGTTCTGAATGACACACTGGACCAGGTGGACTTATAGATATATTAAGAACATTCCATCCCAAAAGAGAAAAATACACATTCTTTTCAAATGCACATGGAATATTCTCCAGAATAGATCATATAGTAGGTCACAAAACAGGCTTCAACAAATACAAGAAGATTGAAGTCATACCATGCACCTTTTCTGACCACAATGCTATGACACTTGAAGTCAACCACAAGAAAAAATCTGGAAAGACCACAAATACATGGAGGCCAAACAACATGCTCCTTAGCAATGAATAGGTCAACCAGGAAATCAAAGAAGATATTTTAAAAATAAGTGGAAACAAATGAAAATGGTAAAAGCAATCCTGGGAGGAAAGAATGTAGTAATACAGGCCTACCTCAAGAATCAAGAAAAATCTCAGAACAGAATAGAGAACCCAGAAATGGACACACAAAGCTTTGACAACTAATCTTTGACAAAGCAGGAATGAATATTCAGTGGAATAAAGCCAGTCTCTTCAGCAAGTGGTGCTGGAAAAACTGGATAGAGACATGCAGAAAAATGAACCTGGACCACTTTGTTACACCATACACAAAAATAAACTCAAAATGGATGAAAGACCTCAATGTAAGACAGGAAGCCATCAAAATCCTCCAGGAGAAAGCAGGCAAAAACCTCCTTGATCTTAGCTGCAGCAACTTCTTACTCAACACGTCTCCAGAGGCAAGGGAAACAAAAGCAAAAATGAACTATTGGAACCCCATCAAAATAAAAAGCTTCTGCACAGTGAAGAAAACAATCAGCAAAACTAAAAGGCAACCAACGGAATGGGAGAAGATATTTGCAAATGACATATCAGATAAAGGGTTAGTATCCAAAACCTATAAAGAACTTATCGAACTCAACACCCAAAAAACAAATAATCCAGTGAAGAAATGGGCAAAAGACATGAATAGACACTTCTTCAAAGAAGACATCCAGATGGCCAACCGACACATGAAAAAATGCTCAACATCACTCGCCATCAGGGAAATACAAATCAAAACCACAATGTGATACCACCTTACACCTGTCAGAATGGCTAACATTAACAACTCAGGCAACAACAGATGTTGGTGAGGATACAGAGAAAGAGGATCTCTTTTGCACTGTTGGTGGGAATGCAAGCTGGTACAGCCACTCTGGAAAACAGTATGGAGGTTCCTCAGAAAATTAAAAATAGAACTACCCTATGACCCAATTGCACTACTAGGTATTTATCCAAGGGATACAGGTATGCTGTTTTGAAGGGGTACATGCACCCCAATGTTTACAGCAGCACTATCAACAATAGCCAAAGTATGGAAAGAGCCCAAATGTCCATTGATGGATGGATGAATGGATAAGGAAGATATGGTATATATATATATATATATATATATATATATATATATAAACACACACACACAATGGAGTATTACTCGGCAATCAAAAAGAATGAAATCTTGCTATTTGCAACTACGTGGATGGAACTAGAGGGTATTAGGCTAAGCGAAATTAGTCAAAAAAAGACAAATATCATATGACTTCACTCATATGAGGACTTTAAGACACAGAACAGATTAACACAAGGGAAGAGAAGCAAAAATAAGATAAAAACAGGGAGGGGGACAAAACATATGAGCCTCTTAAATACAGAGAACAGAGAGTTACTGGAGGGGTTGTGGGAGGAGGGATGGGCTAAATGGGTAAGGGGCATTAAGGAATCTACCCCTGAAATCATTGTTGCAGTACATGCTAACTAACTTGGATGTAAATTAAAAAAAAAGAGAGAGAGAGAGACTGGAGAAAGATGGTGGTGTAGGAGGACGCTGGCCTCACTGCGTCCTGCTGATCACTTAGATTCCACCCACATCTGCCTAAATAACCCAGAAAACCACCAGAAGACTAGCAGAACGGACTCTCTGGAGCCAAGCATAGACAAGAGGCCCAGGAAAGAGGGTAGGAAGGGCAGAGAGGCAGTGAGCTCTACACGGACTGGCAGGAGGGAGCCAGGTCGGTGGAGGGGCAGCCCGCCCCGCAAAGCGGAATCCCCAAGTCTCTCTGGCTTACAGAAGTAGAGGGGCCGGACGGAGTGAGTTCTGACAGCCAGCGGGACTTAACATCTGGAATGTTATAAGTCAACAGCTCTGCTCGGAGAGCGGGAGGGCTAGAGGACAACCGGAGGGAGAGCTGTTGAACCCTGGAAGACAGAGCTCAGCTCTGTGGAGAACAAAGGTGCTGGCCAGCGCCATCTCCTCGCCCATCCCCCAGTCAAAATCCCAAAAGGAAACAGCTCCCCTCACGGAACTTGTTTGCACCACACAAACACCCAACACTGTGCTTCTGTGGATCCATCCGACCGATGGGTCTGCCTCCCTCCCGGTGCCACAGGGCCCCTCCTGCAGCGGACCACCAAAGGCAAAGTGAGCTGAGCCTGCCCCTCCTGCCACTGTGCACTGTCCACCCTGGCTAATATGACAGATCCCATTGAAGCAGCACCACAAGCCTGGCAGTGTGCAAGTAGCCCAGACAGGGGCCACACCACTCCACAGTGAGTCCTGCCCCTGGGAGAGGGGAAGATAAGGTACACACCAGTCAGACTGTGGCCCCAGCGGTGGGCTGGGGACAGACATTGGGTCTGACTGTGGCCCTGCCCACCAACACAAGTTACTCCACACAGCACAGGGGAAGAGCCCTGCAGTTCCACACCACTCCAGGGACTATCCAAAATGACGAAATGGAAGAATTCTCCTCAAAAGAAACTTCAGGAAGTAGCAACAGCTAACGAATTGATCAAAAACGATTTAAGCAATATAATGGAACATGAATTTAAAATAATGGTCATAAAATTAATCGCTGGGTTTGAAAAAAGTATAGAGGAGAGTAGAGAGTCTATTGCTACAGAGATCAAGAGACTAAGAAACAGTCAGGAGGAGCTAAAAAATGCTATAAATGAGGTGCAAAATAAAATGGAGGCAATCACAGCTCAGATTGAAGAGGCAGAGGAGAGAATAGGTGAATTAGAAGATAAAATTATGGAAAAAGAGGAAGCTGAGAAAAAGAGAGATTAAAAAAACCCAGAAATATAAGGGGAGAATTAGAGAACTAAGTGATACGATGAAACATAATAATATCCGTATAATAGGGATTCCAGAGGAGGAAGAGAGAGAGAAAGGGGCTGAAGGAATACTTGAACAAATCTTGGCTGAGAACTTCCTTGATCTGGGGAAGGAAAAAGGTATTGAAATCCAAAAGGCACAGAGAACTCCCTTCAGACGTAACTTGAATCAATCTTCTGCACGACATATCATAGTGAAACTGGCAAAATACAAGGATAAAGAGAAAATTCTGAAAGCAGCTAGGGATAAACACGCTCTAACATAAAAAGGGAGACCGATAAGACTAGTGACGGATCTGTCTACTGAGACTTGGCAGGCCAGAAAGGGATGGCAGGAAATCTTCAATGTGATGAACAGAAAAAATATGCAGCCAAGAATCCTTTATACAGCAAGTCTGTCATTTACAATAGAAGGAGAGATAAAGGTCTTCCCAAACAAACAAAAACTGAGGGAATTCATCACCACTAAACCAGCCTTACAAGAGATCCTAAGGGGGATCATGTGAGACAAAGTACCAGAGACATCACTACAAGCATGAAACCTACAAACACCACAATGACTCTAAACCTATATCTTTCTATAACACTGAATGTAAATGGACTAAATGCTCCAACCAAAAGACATAGGGTATCAGAATGGATAAAAAACAAGATGCATCTATTTGCTGTCTACAAGAGACTCATTTTAGACCTGAGGACACCTTCAGATTGAAAGTGAGGAGATGGAGAACTATCTATCATGCTACTGGAAGTCAAAAGAAAGCTGGAGTAGCCACACTTATATCAGACAAACAAGACTCTAAATTAAAGGCTGTAACAAGAGATGAAGAATGGCATTATATAATAATTACAGGGTCTACACAAACGTATGGCCAACTCATCTTTGACAAAGCAGGAAAGAACATCCAATGGAAAAAAGACAGTCTCTTTCACAAATGGTGCTGGGAGAACTGGACAGCAGCATGCAGAAGGTTGAAACTAGACCACTTTCTCACACCATTCACAAAAATAAACTCAAAATGGATAAAGGACCTGAATGTGAGACAGGAAACCATCAAAACCTTAGAGGAGAAAGCAGGAAAAGACCTCTCTGAGCTCAGCCGTAGCAATCTCTTACTCGACACATCCCCAAAGGCAAGGGAATTAAAAGCAAAAGTGAATTACTGGGACCTTATGAAGATAAAAAGCTTCTGCACAGCAAAGGAAACAACCAACAAAACTAAAAGGCAACCAACAGAATGGGAAAAGATATTTGCAAATGACATATCGGACAAAGGGCTAGTGTCCAAAATCTATAAAGAGCTCACCAAACTCCACACCCGAAAAACAAATAACCCAGTGAAGAAATGGGCAGAAAACATGAATAGACACTTCTCTAAAGAAGACATCCGGATGGCCAACAGGCACATGAAAAGATGTTCAGCGTCGCTCCTTATCAGGGAAATACAAATCAAAACCACACTCAGGTATCACCTCACGCCAGTCAGAGTGGCCAAAATGAACAAATCAGGAGACTATAGATGCTGGAGAGGATGTGGAGAAACGGGAACCCTCTTGCACTGTTGGTGGGAATGCAAATTGGTGCAGCCGCTCTGGAAGGCAGTGTGGAGGTTCCTCAGAAAATTAAAAATAGACCTACCCTATGACCCAGCAATAGCACTGCTAGGAATTTATCCAAGGGATACAGGAGTACTGATGCATAGGGGCACTTGTACCCCAATGTTCATAGCAGCACTCTCAACAAGAGCCAAATTATGGAAAGAGCCTAAATGTCCATCAACGGATGAATGGATAAAGAAATTGTGGTTTATATACACAATGGAATACTATGTGGCAATGAGAAAGAATGAAATATGGCCTTTTGTAGCAACGTGGATGGAACTGGAGAGTGTGATGCTAAGTGAAATAAGCCATACAGAGAAAGACAGATACCATATGGTTTCCCTCTTATGTGGATCCTGAGAAACTTAACAGGAACCCATGGGGGAGGGGAAGGAAAAAAAAAAAAGGTTAGAGTGGGAGAGAGCCAAAGCATAAGAGACTGTTAAAAACTGAGAACAAACTGAGGGTTGATGGGGGGTGGGAAGGAGGAGGAGAGGGTGGGTGATGGGTATTGAGGAGGGAACCTTTTGGGATGAGCACTGGGTGTTGTATGGAAACCAATTTGACAATAAATTTCATATAAAAATAAAAAAAAAAAGAAAAGAAAAAGGGCCCAACTAAATAAAATCACCAGTAATATAGGAGAAAGAACAACCAACACCCCAGAAATACAACAATTAGAATGTTATGAAAAACTATATGCCAACTAATTGGACATCCTGGAAGAAATGTATAAGTTCTTACCAACATATAACTTACCAAAACTGAAATAGGAAGAAATAGAAAACTTGAACAGACTGATAACCAGCAAAGAAACTGAATCAATAATCAAAAAACTCCCAACAAACAAAAGTCCAGGGCCAGACAGCTTCACAGGCTAATTCTACCAAACATTTAAAGAAAGGTTAATACCTATTCTTCTCAAACTATTCCAAAAAACAGAAAAGGAAGGAAAACTTCCAAATTCATTCTATGAAGCCAGAATTACCTTGATATCAAAACCAGATAAAGACACCACTGAAAAAGAGAACTACAGGCCAACATTCCTGATGACTATGGAGGCAAAAATTATCAGTACAATATTACCAAACCAAATCCAAAAATACATGAAAAATATCATTCACCACGATCAAGTGGGATTTATTCCTGGGTTGCAGTATTTGCAAACCAATCAACATGATACATCACATTAAGAAAAGAAAGGTTAAGAACCATATGATCATTTCAATAGACACAGAAAAAGTATTTGACAAAGTACAACATCCATTCATGATAAAAACTCTCAAGAAAGTAGATTTAGAGGAAACATACCTCACCATTACAAAGGCCATATATGAAAACCCCACAGCTAATATCATACTCAATGGGGAAAACCTGAGAGCTTCTCCTCTACTGTCAGGAGCAAGACAGGGATGTCCACTCTCACCACTTTTATTTAACATAGTAATAGAAGTCCTAGCCATAGCAGTCATACATACATACATACATACATAGGAAGGAAGGAAGGAAAGAAGGAAGTAAATGGTTTCCAAATTAACAAGGAAGAAGTAAAACTGTCACTATTTGCAGATGACATGATACTATACATAGAAAACCCAAAAGACTCCACCAAAAACTGCTAGAACTGAGAAACGATTTTGATAATGTTGCAGGACACAAAACTGACATACAGAAATCTGTTGCATTTCTATATTCCAATAATGAAGCAGAAGAGAAATTGAGGAATCAATCCCATTTACAATTGCACCAAGAAACAATAACATACCTAGGAATAAGCCTAACCAAAAAGGTGAAAGACCTGTACTCTTAAAACACTTAAAACGATAAAACACTGACAAAAGAAATTGAAGATAACACAAAGAAATGGAAAAGATATTCTGTGCTCAGGGATTGGAAGAACAAATATTGTTAAAATGTCTATACTACCCAAAGCACAGTCTACACATTTAATGCAACCCCTATCAAAATACCAACAGCATTTTTCACAGAGGTAGAACAAACAATACTAACATTTCTATGGAACCACAAAAGACCCCAAATAGCCAAAGCAGCCTTGAAAAAGAAAAGGAAAGTGGGAGGCACCACAATTCCGGATTTCAAGTATATTACAAAACTGTAGTGATCAAAACCATGTGGTACTGACACAAAAATAGACACATAGATCAACTGAACAGAATAGAAACCCCAGAAATGAACCCACAACTATATGGTCAATTAATCCTGGGCAAAGCAGGAAAGAATATCCAATGGGAAAAATAATGTCTCTTCAACAAATGGTGTTGGGAAAAATGGATAGCAATATGCAAAAGAATGAAACTGGACCACTTTCTTACACCATACACAAAAATAAATTCAAAATGGATAAAAGACCTAAATATGAGAGATGAAACCATAAAAATCCTAGAAAATAACATAGGCAATAACTTATTTGACATCTGCCATAGCAACTCCCTTCCTGATATGTCTCCTGAGGCCAGGGAAGCAAAAGAAAAAATAAACTCTTGGGACTATATAAATATAAAAAGCTTCTGCACAGGAAAGGAAACAATAAACAAAACTCAAAGGCAACCTACAGAATTGGAGAAGATATTTGCAAATGGCATATCTGATAAAGAGTTAGTATCCAAAATATATAAAGAACTTATAAAACTCAACATGAATGAATAACGCAATTTAAAAATGGGCAGAAGACATAAATAGACCTGTTTCCAAAGAAGACATCCAGATGGTCAACAGACACATGCAAAGATGCTCAACATAACCTATCATCAGGGAAATGCAGGTCAAAACTACAATTAGTTATGACTTCATACCTGTCAGAATGGCTAAAATCAATGATACAAGAAACAACAGGTGTTGGTGAGGATGTGAAGAAAGAGGAACCCTTTTCCACTATTGGTGGAAATTCAAACTGGTGCATCCACTCTGAAAATCAGTATGGAGGTGCCTCAAAAAGTTAAAAATAGAACTACCCTGTGACCCAGAAATTGCACTACTAGGTATATACCCAAAGAATAGAAGAACACTAAATCAAAGGGATGTATGCATCCCAATGTTTATAACAGCTTAATCTACAACAGCCAAATTATGGAAGCAGCCCAAGCATCCATTGATTGATGAATACATAAAGAAAAAGTGGTATTTATATACAATGGAATATTATTCATAAAAAAGGAATGAAATCTTGCCACTTGCAATGACTTGGATGGATCTGGAAAGTATTATGCTAAGTGAAATAAGTCAGTCAGAGAAAGACAAATATGGGATTTAAATCATATGTGGAATTTAAGGAAAAAAAAAAAACAGGGGCTCCTGGATAGCTCCGTCGGTTAAGCATCTGACTCTTGATTTCAGCTTAGGTCATGATCTCACAGATTGTGAGATTGAGCCCCACTCGGCTCTGCCATGACAGCACAGAGCCTGCTTGGGAATATCTTTCTCTCCTCTTTCTCTCTCTCTCTTTTCTTTCTCTCTCTGTCTCTCTGTCTCTCTGTCTCTCTCTATCTCTCTTTCTCTCTCAAAATAAATAAAATAAACATTTTTTTAAGAAAAGAAACAAAACAAACGAGCAAAGAGGAAAAAGAGAGAGGGAAGCAAACAAAAAAACAGACTCTTAACTATAGAGAACAAACTGATGGTTGCCAGAGGAGGAGTGGGTGGGAGGATGGGTAAAGTAGGCGATGGGGATTAAGGAGTGCACTTGTTGTGATGAGCACCGGGTGATGTATGGAAGTGTTGAATTACTTTATTTTATACCTGAAACTAATATTACCCTGTATCTTAACTAACTCGAGTTTAAAAGAAAACTTTATTTAAAAAAGTAGATGCTTGGGCACCTGGGTGGCTCAGTCAGTTGAGCATCCGACTTCAGCTCAGGTCATGATCTCACAGTTCGTCAGTTCGAGCCCTGCAACGGGCTCTGTGCTGACAGCTCAGAGCCTGAACCTGCTTCAGATTCTGTCTCCCTCTCTCTCTGTCCCGCCCCCACCCCTGCTCATGCTCTCTCTCTCTCTCTCAAAAATAAATAAACATTTAAAAAAAGCAGATGCTGGGGAATGGAAAAGGAAGGCAGAGGGAAAGTCAGAGATTTAAAGCACATAAAGAAGTTGCCGTGCTATTGTCAGCTTAAAGATAGAGGGGGGCATGTTAAAAAGAACTGAATTATCCCAACAAACTGAATGACTTTGGTAGTGGAGTCTTCCCCAGAGCCTCCAGAAATGAACACAGCCTTGCCAGCACCATAATTTCAACCTTATGAGACCCTAAGAAGAGAACCCGGTTGAGCGGCATGTTGCTTGGACTTCTGCCCTATGGAAACTGTGAAGTAATAAATGAGTGTTGTTTTAAACTGCTAAAGTCGTGGTGATTTGTTAACAATAGCAACAAAAAATGAATAATACAGGTAGGTTAAAAATTTAAAATTGTTATATATTCCCTTAAATTTATCCTTTCATTATTACAAAATTTCCCTCATCTCTAGCAACACTTTTACTTTACAGCATACTTTTGTATAGCTACAACAGCTTTCTATTAGTGCTTTCATGGCATATCTTTTTCCATCCTTTTATGTTCAATCTTTCTATACCTCTTAATTTCTTTCTATAATTCTTGCTTCCATTTGGGGTCAGATTAAATAACTCCCTTTAGTATTCCTAGCAGTACAAGTCTACTGGTGATAAATTCTCTTAGCTTTGTATGTAGAAGGCTTTGTTTCACCTGATTTTTTTTTTGACTACTGGTATAGAATTGGGTGTAAATTGGGTATAGAATTTTCAGTTGGCATATTTATTCCTTTCAGCAGGACAACAAGCTGTTAATATGAAGAGAAAACATTTTTACACCTTCCAATATAAAAATACCTGCCACCCTGGTCTCTGAATACTCTGTTCTTCCCCTTAGGTCCTTTCTAAACAGGAGTAGAAACTGATACAGTCCCTACTGAGATGTTTGGGTATTCATGTGCAGTAATGAATTTATAAGGCCTGGGCTTCCAAACCTGACCCATTCCAAATGTCTTCAGGACTGGCACTTAAGCAGCTCCTGAGAGATAACCTCTGAGTCCTTGGAATATCTTGCCTGATTAGAGTGTCTTTGTATACCTAAGACCTTGGGCCACACTGGATAGTTCATGCTAACAATCTAATTTACGGAGAATGTACATTTTTGTATGTCTGGGTCTTCAGGTCACACTCTATCGGTTTGGCCTCTGGAAGGCAGGAAATAACTGAATCATGCAGGTGCTCCATGCTTGAGAATGACCCCCAATAAAAACCCTGGCCTCAAGGCTCCAGTGAGTTTCCCTGGTTGGCAATACTTTATACATGTCATCACACATCATTGCTGGGAATATTAAGTGCTGTCCATGTAACTCCATTGGGAGAAGATAACTGGAAGCTAGCACCTGGTTTCTCCTGGCCTATGTCCTATGTACCTTTTTCCTTTGCTGACTTCAATCTGTGTTCTTTTGCTGTAGTAAACCACAATCGTGCATACAATTATTTTTCTGAGTTCTCTGAGTCCTTCCATTGAATCATCAAATCTAAGAGTGATCCTGGAGACCACATATTTGGCGTCAGAAGTGACATTCACCAGAATGACCCTGGTTCACTGAAACAGGGGAAAGGTATTGTTTGAGAATAGGAAGGATGAGGCAGTGGGAGCTAATGAATCTTTGGATAGCTAGCTACCAAGTTACCCACGGTATACTGTGATCAGTTACTAGCGGTAAAAGTTACTAATGAAATCCAGTTGGCTCACTGGATGTATTAGTCAGGGTCCTCCAGAGAAACAGAACCAATTATATATATTTTTATTTTTATTTGTTTATAATTGCTTCTGTTCTATATTCTTTTATATATTTCTAAAATATATATTTCTATATATAATATTTATTTCTATATATATAAATATTTATTTATATTTGTAAATATACATGTATAAATTTATAAAAATATATATTTAAGATATATTTCTATATATAAAATATATATTTCTCTATATATAATATTATATATATATATATATATATATATATATAAAATGAGACTTATTATGGAGATTGGTTCATGCAATTATAGAGGCTAAGAAGTCCCACAATATATTGTCTATAAGCTAGAGATCCAGGAAAGGTGGCGGTATAAATTCTAGTCCAAGTGTGAAGGCCTGAAAACTAGAAGCATCAATGGTGTAAGTCCCAGTCCAAGGCCAGGAAAGAACCAATGTCTCAGCTCAAAAAGTCAGGCAAATTCCTTCCTCTGCCTTTTTGTTCCATTGAGTCTCTCAATGGATTGGGTGATGACTGCCCATATTAGGGAGCACAATCTGCTATTTCAATACTAATCTCATCTGGAAAGACCCTCATAGATACAACTAGAAAAAATGTTTAGCCAAGTATCTGGGCACCCAATGATCCTGTCAAGCTGACACATCAATTAACCATCACTCTGGATATATAAAGAAATGAAAATAATAAGAAACAAGCTGAATATACAATCTCTTGGTTATTGTTATCTGTAATAACTAAAATGAAAATAAAGGAGAGTTTTGAGGTGGATCCTGACACTGTGCCAACCTTAGATTTTGGCTGGTCTGAGCTACAGTTGCTAGCCTCAGAGCCACTACCAAATGAGAAAAAAAATATGCTGGAGTACCAGATAGTACCTCTGGCCAGCAAGAAGGCAGCCCAGGTGGCAAGAGAACAAAAACAAGAAACTACTGAAACCAGGAGTGTAGGTGCAAAGGAGTGTCAAGAGCTTAGCTAAGCTACTCCATGGTATTGCTGCCTTGACATCTATTTTATGTGGCCAAGCAGCCTGCAAGGGCCTCAAACTGACACTGGCCACCTCATGCAAGAGCATGCACTGGATAAAAGTCCACAGAATCACAAGTAAATGTAAGTTCCTGATATGTCTTCCTCAATGGCCTTTGTGATAAACAAAGGATCTTCCCCTTGCATGCCCCTTATATAAGACCCTATGGAGCTTACCAAAACATCTTTCTGGTTTGAATTGACCAGTCTGGATTTAGCCCAGAAACCCCAAAGCAGTGTACCCAGGCCCTGCCTCTTTCTCTGCCTACACCATGCCTTGACTTCCCTGTGCGGTCCATCAAGGTGTGCCTCCTTCAGATCTGTGAATAATAAAACTAAACTCCCTATTTCCAATTTCCTTGTTGGACCTGGTTCACCATCTGGCTCCCCAGGGTTCTATTTAACAAATGTTAACTTAACAAAACCATAACAAGGAATTATCGCATTTTTTTGGATCAATATCATCAACTTCTTCTTATGGCTCTTATAGCTTCTCTATGACACTAACTCTTTTTGAGTTCCAAGACCTAATTTCAAAGTGGGGGAAGGGAGCTTCCCCCCCCCCAGCAAGCAATTCTTGGATGCCAGCAGGGTGTCTGAGAATTCAACCCAATTCTGATACTACCTATTCAGAGATAGCATCAGATTCCACAGGTTAAGGGCTCAGTCTACAAAATTATCCCCACTCCCACCCCCCAAATGCAGACACCAGTCACAAGCCCCAGGCTGTTACCTGTGCTTCTGACCAACCAGCTACAGATTGGGAGGTTCCAACAACCTCCTCCTTGGACCTCAAATGTCAGTCACAAGTCAAGATTATTACTTGTACTTCTGACCAACTGGCTATAAATTAGAGGTTCCCAGAACCTTCTCCTTAGGTTCTTTTAATTTGTTAGAGCATCTCACATAATTCAGGGAAACACATTTACCAGTTTATTAAAGAATACAAATCAACAACCAGATGAAGAGATACATAGGGAAGGTATGGGGAAAGAAGTCCACTCCCGTCCTGCCTCCATGGGTTCACCAACCTGGAATCGCTGAATCCAGTCCTTCTGGGTTTTTATGGAGGCTTCATTGCATAGTCATGATTGACTAAATCATTGGCCATTGGATGATTCAACCTCCAGCCCCTTTCCTCTCCCCAGAAGTCAAGTGGTGGGGCTGAAAGTTACAAGCTTCTAATCACATGGTTAGTCCTCCTGACAACAAGCTCACCAAGGGTGGGATCCAGAAGTCACCTTCATCAGCAACAAGATACTCATGTCACCTTTGTGTTTCTGAAGCCTTCTTATGAACTGTGGCTAAAAACTAAATGTATCTGAGAAATATATTGTGGTCATCTGAATGACTGAATATATATTTCTTTTAAAAAAAGATTTTTTAAAGTTTATTTATTTATTTTTTGAGAGAGAGAGAGAGAGAGAGAGAGAGATTGTGTGTGTGTGGGTGTGTGAGTGGGGGGGGGAGAGAGACAGAGAGAGAATCTCAAGCAGGCTTTGCATTGTCAGCACAGAGCCTGATTTGGGGCTCAAACCCACAAACTGTGAGATCATGACCTGAGCCAAAACCAAGAATCAGATCCTCAACCAACTGTGCTACCCAGGCGCCCCCCAAATATATATTTATTATCAATTATTATATCATAGATGGCTAAGAAAATTAGAGTAACAAAAAGGAGAGTCAAGGGACTTGTCCAAACAGGGTGGAAATCTTTAAACAGCTATTGATTAATAAAGCAGATATTGGTGGAGTCAAAACCAAGGCATTGATGCAGCTCTATTAGAGGTTAGGTGGACTGATGGGACCCTCTGCTGGTCCATCAACATTGACATGCCCTAAACAAATCCACTCAATTCTCCCTAGTTTGGAGGAATTTTATTTTATTTTATTTTATTTTATTTTATTTTATTTTTTTTTTTTTTTTATCATTTCTGAGAGAGAGAGAGAGAGAGAGAGAGAGAGAGAGAGAAAGCAGGGGAGAGACAGGGGGGCGGGGGATGGAGACACAGAATCCCAAGCAGGCTCCAGGCTGTCAGCACAGAGCCTGACGCAGGACTCAAACCCACAAATTGAGAGATCATGACCTGAGCCAAAGTTGTATGCCTAACCGACTGAGACACCCAGGCACCCCCTGAAGAATTTTAAGCCAGAAGGCAAAGATAATGGGAAAACTGACCTTGAGTTACTAGGGGTAATGGTTTGACAAATTAATAAGAATAAGGATGGATGAAGGAGCCACAAGTCCCTTGGGCAGATGCCTGGCCTGGGGACCCAAGTTTATATGAACTGTGTGGGTAAAATTGCCAGGGTAGGGAAAACCTTTCTAGGATCCCAACATGGATCCTAGACATGGATCTCAACACAGTTTTCCAAAACCTGTTGGTGAAGTCCTAACAGTGACTACAGTTAGATTGGGAGAAATATTGGGATGCAATAGTTGATGAGATTAAGATTAAAGTTTGGATGAAAATTGAAATGTGTGAATGGACTTTATGTGATGTGGTTGCATCTCCCTTACCTGAATGTATTATTGGGATGATGTCTGACTGCAGAATACTTCTCCTACCTAGTATTGTAGAACAGAAGGCATATAAGTTTACCCTTCAGCCAGTATTAATTGAACATGCTAAATGGGAACTTACAGAATTTCCAAAGCCCACACAGGCTCCTGACTTGAAATAGTATAGAATACCTGGTGGACAAAAAGAAATAGACTGGAACTTATGGCAAAAGTCCATGAGTGCCACCCAGTGGTGATCACTAGGACTTTGGACCAGAAAATTTCCAGACACAGCAAGTATAATAGACACTGGTTGAGAAACAGTTACTAGCTTGCTATTAGGCATTAATTGAAACTGTCCCCATGACTGAAGGTCATAAAATAATCTTGAAATATGAAATACCCATAATGTCTTGGATAATGTCAGAGAAACACTCCAGGAAGGACAGCAGCATGCAGAAGAGTTCCACAACAAAATGAAAATGGTTTATATAGGAACATGCTACCACAGGAATGCAAGAAATCATATTCACAAACAGATAGACTCTTTTTCTGAGGGCTGACTGTGGAATCACCTGAGGAGCTACCAAATCCTATTGCTATATGGGTGGTGTCCTATGAACATCTCTCTATTGAACAATGAAAAGCTGCTTAGTCTATAGATGGTAGTTCAAAGGTGGACAGATGACATCCTGTTTGGAAGGCCACCCCACTACAACTGACTGATGTGAAAACTTGTCAAAGAATGTGAAGACAATTCAATTCAGTAGGCTGAATTGCATGCTGTTTTCCTTTCAGTGACAGAAGAATTGAGCAAGGATAAGAACCACTATGTTTGAGTTTTTACTGACTAATGGGTAGTAGCCACTGGCCTAGCCATATGGTGAGGCAGATGGGCAATAGAAAATTGGACTATTGAAGGGGTCCCCATATGGGTAACAGCCTTATGAAAATCACTAGGGGAATATAAAAGGTAAGGTAAAGTAGAGCATGTCAATGCCCATCAGAAAAAAAAAGAAAAAAAAAAAAACCTTTCTAGGATCCAAAGGAACTGGCAAGTGGATATCATGGTGTGCTTGCTTGAGGCAGCCATCTGGGTCTATGATATGAGTGGACATGGGAGAGATGCAGCAATGCAGACATGAGTTAATCATTGACATATTCCTCTAACACCCACTGAGACACAAAACATCAACAAGAACTGTCCTGTCTATCCACAAAAAAACCGCTTAGAACTGATGCATGAATTCAGCAAAGGCACAGGATATAAACTCAATGTACAGAAATCTGTGGCATTTCTATACACCAATAATGAAGCAGCAGAAAGAGAAATCAAGGAATTGATCCCATTTACAATTTCACCAAAAACCATAAAATACCTAGGAATAAACTTAACCTAAAAGGTAAAAGATCTATATGCTGAAAACTATAGAAAGCTTACGAAAGAAATTGACGAAGACATAAAGAAATAGAAAAACATTCCATGCTCATGGATTGGAAGAACAAATATTAAAATGTCAATACTACTCCAGGCAACCTACATATTTAATGCAATCCCTCAGGAAACAACAGATGTTGGCGAGGATGCAGAGAAAGCAGAACACTTGCACTGCTGGTGGGAATGCAAACTGGTGCAGCCACTCTGGAAAACAGTACGCAGGTTCCTCAAAAAATTAAAAATAGAACTATCCTGTGACCCAGCAACGGCCCTACTAGGTATTTATCCAAGGGATACAGGTGTGCTGTTTCGAAGGGACACATGCCCCCCCATGTTTATAGCAGTGTTATCAACAATAGCCAAAGTATGGAAACAGCCCAAATGTCCATTGCCTGATGAATAGATAAAGAAGATATAATACACACACACACACACACACACACACACACACACACACACACACTGGAATAGTACTCGGCGATCAAAAAGAATGAAATCTTACCATTTGCAACAATGTGGATGGAACTAGAGTGTATCAGGCTAAACAAAATAAGTGACAGAAAGATGAATATCATATGATTTCACTCATATGTGGAATTTACAAAACAAAAACACATGAACATAGGGGAAGAGGAGGAAAAATAAGATAAAAACAGAGGGGGAGACAAACTATAAGAGAGTCTTAAATAAAGAGAACAAATTGAGCGTTGCTGGAGAGGTGTTGAGTGGGGGGGATGGACAAATGGGTGATGGACATTAAGAAGGGCACTTATTGGGATGAGCACTGGGAGTTATATGTAGGTAATGAATCACTAATTCTATCCCTAAAATCATTATTACACTATATGCTAACTAACTTGGATTTAAATAAAATTTAAAAAGTAAAAAAATTAAAAATTAAATATCATGACAAAAAAAAAAAAAAAGAACTGTCCTCTCTAACGACAAGAGAGACAGAAACCACAGATGGCTATGGAGCAGATTCCTTTGGGGAAGGTCCTACACATAAACTGGGAAGTAAATTATGTCAGACTGCTGCCAGTAGTTCCAGGAGGCTGTAAAGGGGTCTTTGTTTTTTAATTGAGATAAAATTGACATGTAACATTATGTAACTTTAAGGCTGTACAGTGGTGTTGATTTGGTACGTTTATATATTGCAATATGATTACCACTATAGCATTAGCTAACACCTCTATCATATCACATAATAATTATTATTTTTTTATAAATGGGCCTTGACAGGAATAGACACTGTACTGGGCTTTGCATACAAAGCTGCAAATAGAATACTATTTTTAAAACTGGAATAGAAGATACTATAGCAATTGGGACTGCTGAATTACCTTTTTTTAGACCAAAGAACACACTTTACAGCTCATAGTCCAACAATGAACAAAGAGATAACACATCAAATGGATATATCATGTTGCATATCATGCTCAGAGTGCTGGTTTGATAGAGAATTGGAACAGGCAATTGTCTAAAATGAGGGAGATAATGCCATGAAGAGCCAGTTTACACCCTTTCATGAATGTATGCTTGCATTTAACATGACAGGGACCAAAGGAGAATCTCCATTAGATTCTTCCAGTTTTCCGAGAGGTCTGAGGCTGAGAGGGTGGTGAAGACACTGGTAGTATTATACCATTCTTTCCCTACCTGACCTCAGCTTTTTTCTTTCCTACCTGATGCAATCATCCTGGGACCAGAGCTACAACTGCAGATGCCAGCAGCAGAAATGATCCCTAAATGAGAAATTGTAACTATACTTTAAATTTTTTATGCTAGAATTCCTAAGGACCTATTAGGATGTATTACGCCTTTGTATGTTATATAAATGGGTCAAAGATGACCTCTGTGTATTGGTCCCTAGGTTGTTTGTTTCTTCACTGCATGCTGAGCAAATAGCTCAAAAGCCTGCTGGTACCAAACTTAATTTTTACAAATCCAATTATTTTAGGGGCGCCAGGGTGGCTCAGTCGGTTGAGCGTCAGACTTCGACTCAGGTCATGATCCAGCGGGTTGTGAGTTCAAGCTCTGTGTAGGGCTCTGTGCCAACAGCTCGGAGGCTGGAGCCTGGAGCCTGCTTCCGATTTTGTGTCTCCCTCTCTCTCTCTGCTCTTCCCCTGCTCGTGCTCTCTCTCTCTGTCTCTCTCTCAAAAATAAACATTAAAAATAAAAAAACAAATCCAATTATTTTATAAATAGCCCAAACAAGCAGATTTTTCACCACTTAGAACCTACCTGCTTTGCATACCCCAAGAAATATCACCCTACATCTTGCTGGAAATAGGTAAGGTAAGTCCTGGGCTATAAAAGACCCAAGTTGCTACTTCCCTTCAGAGCTCCCTGATCCAGAGACTTCCCACTTTGTTCCTGAATGATATCACCTAGATTCATAAGCCCCTGCTCTGCTCCCCCTTCCCCCAGCAGTTCCCTTACCCTCCTCCCCTTCTTAGTGACCCTTGACGTTAGCCTCTGTACAGACTCTTACCTTGTTGATGTGTCACCCAATAAAGCTTCTGTGTGCTACTGTCACCCGTGGTCATATACTTTTCCTTGATCAGCTCCCACACACCTCAAACTCCTGCAAGTAGCAATGAGGAAGGGAGGATTTCTGGAGATAATTAGGAAATAGATATGGGGACCATCAAGTCAATAGGAAAACCAATTGGCAAAAATTCTGAACAGCTTCCAATAGCTGGGATTCAAAACTGGGAATACCATTATGTCAGTTTGGCATGGCATTGCTCTGTGCTATATTACACATTTTTCATGGTCTCCCCAGTGCTTCATTACCTTAGCCAGGCAGTTATACCAATATTTGAGTTAATCCAAGCCATTGGAACTGACTTTTGAGGTCAGAGGCACTGAGCTGCCTGAGGAAGGAAGTCAGCTTGCCTGCCTATATGCCCCATTAAACAGGTGGTGAAGAATGTAAGACCTGAAGGCCTGAACAGAAAGGGGAGAGGGGTGCATGCCCCTAAACTGAGGGTGAACTACCCCTATCCCATAACAGGCTATGGTGGGAGGAACTCCCTGTCACTGACCAGTTCTCTCGAGAGGAGAGTTCATCCTTATCTCCAAGGACCACTAATGGCAGCTAAACAAGCCCATAAGGCAGAGACCTCAGGCCAAGGCTGGTCTCCTAAGTGCAGCTGGGAGAGGCACCTTTGCACACAGCTGGCTTGACTCTGATGTGTTGCACTCCAATCTGCTGTTGTAGATGGCATCATTCTAGTTCCTCCCTGGAGGGGTGTCCAGACCCCCCTTGGGTTGAGGTGGCTAAGGCATTAAAGTGACTAAAGATGAAAAAGTTTATATTCCTGGTCCTTCTGGGACTCCTGTGCAGGGAGTTGTCCTGCTGAACAGAGGCTCCAAACCAGGAGAGGCATGCTAGATCTTCCCCTTGGTGGCTTCTCACCAGGACAGGGAGACAAGATGGAGGGGAGGAGCTGGGAGAAGAGGACTGGTGCCCTTTAGGGGAACAGGCAGCATGATACCACCATGGTAGTGGAAAAGAAAATCTACCCTCTCCCCATGACCACCTACCTGCAAGGTAATATAGATACAAGAGACAAGAGGGGAGGGTTAAGAAAGAGAATCTGGTTTTCATTTAAAGGAGGGGACTCCTCTTTCTCCCCCACCCCCCACTCACTTGCTTGGAGTTGCATCTAAGGGGAGCTGAAATAGAAACAATAGACTACAGGACGCCTGGGTGGCTCAATCACTTGGGCGTCTGACTTGGGCTCAGGTCATGATCTCATGGCCTCATGGCTGGTGGGTTTGAGCCCTGCATTGGGCTCTGTGCTGACAGCTCAGAGCCTGGAGCCTACCTTGGATTCTGTGTCTCTGCGTCTCTCTCCCTCTGTCTCTCAAAAATAAATAAATAAACATTAAAAAAGTAAATCAGCCTTGCAAATAAAGACAAATATACTAAAAAATTAATAAAACACACACGCTCATATATGCACCATACCAGCAATGAAGGTAACACCATGATACATGAGTGCAGATGTGTGCATTCATACACTCAGATGTACACTGGGAAATACACATGCATGGCCAAACCCCCTCTCTTGACCTCCTAGACACACACTTCCTTTTTCTCATATATGCTTATTTTCATATGCTGGGACACATATAAGTATAAAGCCAGTTTTATGTACAAACACATTCTCACATACACACAGGATCTGCTCACTGTCTTACACATACACATGGATACAGATAATGTAGCAAATATGCACATAGAAACTACTTCATTGCACTTATGCATTTATTTAAAAAAAAAAAAAGAGTTGGTGCCATAGTACAGGATGGAAGGAAAAATGGAGTCCCTACTAAAGGCTCCCACACAACTGATGGGGAAAGTGGGAAGGACCCCCAGAGGAGGCTTTGGACCCCTGTTTACATCTACCTTGTTTTTTAATGTTTATTTTTGAGAGAGAGAGAGCAAGCAGGGGAGGGGCAGAGAGAGAGGGAGACAGAGGATCCAAAGCAGGCTCTGCCCTGTCAGTGCAGAGCCCCACAGGGGGTTCAATCTCAAGAACTGCATGATCTGAGCTGAAGTCGGATGCTTAACTGACTGAGCCACCCAGGTGCCCCACATATACCTTGCTGATGTGGATTTTTATGGCTTAGAGGACTGCCCACCCTACATGAGGCTTTAGAGCCACCTGGGCAGACTGTCAATAGAAAATGCTAGCTGAGGCCAAAGATCTCTTCCATCAGCTGGGGATGCTGGAGTGGGCTTATCAGGTAACAGATGGTGTGCAGCATGACTTAGCAAGTCAGAGGAGGCTGAATTGAATCCTGAGTCCACACCGTTGTTTCTCAGGGGGGGGCTCCTGACAAATATAAGTCCTCTTTACTGGTAATGATGGCTAATGCAGAAACAGTACAAGAAGCCATAGCTGCCCTGAATTTAATAGAAACTCATAAAAAAAAAAACTCAGTGTTTAAGCCACCTGACTAAATCAAAATTACTATCAACAGTGAAGCTTCCCCCCTCCTGAGCCAAACAAACCACCTACAGCCAGGCCTCTACTTAAGCGTGAACCCTAAGAAAACAAGACAGGTTATATATTAGTCAGGATTGTCCAGAGAAACAGAACTAATAGGATTTATACATATAGAAAGAGATTCGTTATGAGGAATTGGCTCCCATGGTTACAGACACTGGCAAGTCCTAAGATCTACAGTCCTCAAGCTGGAGCCCCAGGAGAGCCAACAGCATAGTTCCAGTCCAAAGACTTGCTGGCTCAAGGCCTAGGAAAAGCCAGTGGTTAAGTTTGAGTCCAAAAGCAGAAAAAAACAAAGTCCCTGCTCAAGGGAGTCAGGCAGGAAGAAATTCCCTCTTACTCATGGGAGGGTCAGCCTTTTTATTCTATTCAAGCCTTTAACTGATTGCATGAGGGTCACCCACACAAGGAAGGACAACCTGCTGTACTCAGTCTACTGATTCAAATGTAATCTCATCCAGAAACACCCTCACAGACACCCCTAGAATAATGATTGACCAAATATCTTGTCACTCCATGGTCCAGTCAAGTTCGCACATAAACTTAACCACCACAGATTTTATTGAACCCTAGGGGACAAGAGGGTCTCAAATTGGATGTCCTCTAATAAGTAAGTGGAGCAATTACCATACTAGGCTTAGATTACAAGCTATAGTAGGCTTCCCCTTCAGAGGCAGCCTCATCTTTAGTACCTGCCTCTGATCTCCATCAGTGCCCAGGACAGCCCCCACACAGAGATCCAGCTGCCACAGAAGTGAAGACCGTTCTAAAAGAAAATCTCTCTTGTATCATATTAACTGTAGTTTGGGCTCCAAAAAATAAATACACTGACTGGTCCTGTTGGACATGGGTGCTCAAACCTCCCTAATCACAGGGAGTACTCATGCTTCAAAGGGACCCTCCAAAGGAGGTGACAAGCTTGGGAGGAGAATTAATTAAAGGGAAAATTATAACAACTATCAAAATTGGCCCAGCGGGGTGTGAAACAAAATAAAAAATAAAATTGGCCCAGATTTGCTAAAAGATGTTTCTTCCCCAGCTGTTCCTTTGGAGACTATACTTGTTTCCATTATTGGAATGGACCATCTCAGTCTTCAGGTAACTGACCATAACTCAGTCTTATGGGTGCCAGCCAGGGGAATCAGTTAACATTCCCTATCAGTGTGGGTAGTAAATACACCACAGTAACAGCTTTGGCAAGGCACTGAAGGATGACATCTGTCATGGCCGATGTAGTTAAACAAGAGGTACCTACTGTCTCACCATTCAGTTCTCCATTATGGCCTGTGCTTACAGACTCTACTAGTGATGGGAGGCTGATTATTGATTATAGAGGCTTAAACAAGGCTTTCCCTTTCTTTTTTTTTTTTTTATTTTTTTTATATATGAAATTTATTGTCAAATTGGTTTCCATACAACACCCAGTGCTCATCCCAAAAGGTGCCCTCCTCAATACCCATCACCCACCCTCTCCTCCCTCCCACCCCCCATCAACCCTCAGTTTGCTCTCAGTTCTCAACAGTCTCTTATGCTTTGGCTCTCTCCCACTCTAACCTCTTTTTTTTTTTTTTT
>NW_024420586.1:24816018-24940120 GCF_014898765.1 Herpailurus yagouaroundi
ATTTCTTCAAGTACCCCTTCAGCACCTTTCCCTCTCTCTTCCTCCTCTGGGATACCAATGATGCGTATATTATTTCTTTTTAGTGTATCACTTAGTTCTCTAATTTTCCCCTCATACTCCTGGATTTTTTTATCTCTCTTTTTCTCAGCTTCCTCTTTTTCCATAACTTTATCTTCTAGTTCACCTATTCTCTCCTCTGCCTCTTCAATCCGAGCTGTCGTGGTTTCCATTTTGTTATGCATTTCATTTAAAGCGTTTTTCAGCTCCTCGTGACTGTTCCTTAGTCCCTTGATCTCTGTAGCAAGAGATTCTCTGCTGTCAGCTATACTGTTTTCAAGCCCAGCAATTAATTTTATGACTATTATTCTAAATTCACTTTCTGTTATATTATTTAAATCCTTTTTGATCAGCTCATTAGCTGTTGTTATTTCCTGGAGATTCTTCTGAGGGGAATTCTTCCGCTTGGTCATTTTGGATAGTCCCTGGCGTGGTGAGGACCTGCAGGGCACTTCCCCTGTGCTGTGGTGTATAACTGGAGTTGGTGGGCGGAGCCGCAGTCAGACCTGATGTCTGCCCCCAGCCCACCGCTGGGGCCACAGTCAGACTGGTGCGTGCCTTCTCTTCCCTTCTCCTAGGGGCGGGATTCACTGTGGGGTGGGGTGGCCCGTCTGGGCTACTTGCACACTGCCAGGCTTGTGATGCTGGGGATCTGGCGTCTTAGCTGGGGTGGGTAGGCAAGGTGCACAGGGGCAGGAGGGGCAGGCTTAGCTTGCTTCTCCTTAGGTGATCCACTTCAGGAGGGGCCCTGTGGCAGCAGCAGGGAGTCAGATCCGCTGCCGGAGGTTTGGCTCCGCAGAAGCGCAGAGTTGGGTGTTTGCGCGGAGCGAGCAATTTCCCTGGCAGGAACTGGTTCTCTTTGGGATTTTGGCTGGGGGATGGGCGGGGAAGATGGCGCTGGCGAGCGCCTTTGTTCCCCACCAAACTGAGCTCTGTCGTCCGGGGGCTCAGCAGCTCTCCTTCCCTTTGTCCTCCAGCCTTCCTGCTTTCTGAGCAGAGCTGTTAACTTATGACCTCCCAGCCGCTAAGTCGCGCTTGCTGTCGGAACACAGTCCGTCAGGCCCCTCCGCTTTTTGCAAGCCAGACTCGGGGGCTCTGCTTGGCCGGCGAGCCGCCCCTCTGCCCCGGCTCCCTCCCGCCAGTCCGTGGAGCGCGCACCGCCTCGCCGCCCTTCCTACCCTCTTCCGTGGGCCTCTCGTCTGCGCTTGGCTCTGGCGACTCCATTCTGCTAATCCTCTGGTGGTTTTCTGGGTTATTTAGGCAGGTGTAGGTGGAATCTAAGTGATCAGCAGGACGCGCGGTGAGCCCAGCGTCCTCCTACGCCGCCATCTTCCCTCCAATCCAAGGCTTTCCCTTTCATTAGAACTCCTCTATCATATATCACCCCATTAATGGAAAACATTCAAAATAACATGGGTAAATGGTCTGGAGTTACAGACCTGGCTAACATGTTCCATTCAGTGAAAATATCATAGGAGATTGGACCACAATCTGCCTTCACATTTGAATGAAGGGTCAACCATAGACCTTTTTCTGGTTGCCCATGAGGGATTTCAATGGCCTTGCGATTGCACGTGGGTTTTGAGGACAAGACCTAGATGCCTGCCCCCCATCCCACCAAAAACTTGGCTTTGGCACCATATTGATGCCATCCTCTTCACTGGACTTAGCCAATACTCTGTCTCATGGGCCGTCACAACCCCTGAATGAACACCTCACCGAGAGGGGATGAGCAATTGTCCTCCCATAAGATACAAGGGTCCTCCTGGTCTGTCAAATGTGAGGCTATATTTGGAATTGAGAAGGGCAACCATTTCCAGTCTGGTAAAAGAAAAGCTCTAGTGTTCCAAACTCCCATATCAGTAAGGAGGCTCAACATTTGCTAGAAAAGTTCTGATTTTGGTGCCAACACATTCCTCACCTTAACTATTTGCTAGGCCCTATTATTGGGTAGTCCATAAGTCTTCCATACTCAGTGGGGAACTGAGTAACAACAGGCACTAGATAAACTAAAAGGGAATATCACTTCAGCTTTCCTACTAGTGCCCCAAGGGCAGGACATACATTAAAAGTTTCTGCCACCATAAAACTTACTTCCTGGGGCCTCTGGACCAAATGGACAGGCAAAATCCTACCCATGGGCTTTCGCAGTGAGCAGCTCTCAGTCTCAGCCCAAATGTATTTGCTACTAGAGAGGCAACTCCTGACAGTGCACAAGGCACTCCTGTGCCGCATTAAGGAAAAAGTTTCCCATAAAAATCAGATCAGCAACAGAGGCCTCCTTATTAAAATGGAAATGGTATCTAAGGGTGCAGATAAACCCAGCCCTACTGGAGTGTTATAAACTCTATGAGGAAATAGCTACATACCCTGCCAATGAAGCTAACTTTCTCAAATCCTAGAAACACCTCTGCCCTTGCTCAATGAGACAACAGAGAGGATGGTCAACACTCTCAAAACAAGAAAAGCAGTGGTGTTCCTTTACCAATGGAGTAGGCATGAGATATAAAGGACCAGAAAATGGTTAGCTATAGCCTGTAACTCCTATTTCAGACATTTCAAAGTCCATATGGGGGAAATACCAAACTTCCCAGTGGGCTGAACCATGCATAGTACCCCTAGCAAAAGAGTATGACTTTGACAAATGTGTTCCAAAAGTTTACATTTTTACTGACTCCTGGTCAGTGGCTAATGACCTACCTACTCAGTCAGGACTTTGGCAAAATTAGGGCTAAAAAATACAAGCCAATGACATTTGGGATACAGAGGTATAAAGAAATCACATCAGCTCCCACTATCCCATCTGGGTACACCATACTGTTTATGCCAAACAGGTAACAGAGGAGGCATGCTACAATGCCAAACCTTATGAATTAACAAAATCACCAAAGAAGGTACGGCTCCAGAAAGAGGGGCGTCTCCAGACCTTTGGGAGGAACCACCCTACCCCTTTCATCAGTGGGCACATGAGAGGTCAGGGCATTTGGACATCATGTGGTTGTAAAAATGGATTGTTCTTTTTTTTAATGAATTGTTAGTAGAGGAACCTATGCAGCAAAAAGATATTTAAACAAAGCCATTAGGGACTACACCAGATGGCAGAAATCTAGACCCTGGACCTACTTCACAGGAGAAAGATTTACAAAGGAGGAGGGCTATATCTTAAATAGCAAATCAATTTCATCAGGCCTTTCCCTGCAGTGACAGGAAATACTATATATGATTTAACAATGGTGGATATTGACATGGACCTTCTATTGGCTTACCCATACAGGGCACCAACCTCTGCTAATGTTATCAAAGCCTTATGTTATCAAATGTTACACAACAGCCTTACAGACTTTCAGAGTGCCATGAGTTATATAATCAGATAAAGGCTCACGTTTCACTGCAGAGAAAATGCAACAAGCATTATAAAATAACAGTGCTTGGGTTTTTCACCTACCCTATTGCCCTACAGCAGCAGGTATCATAGGAAGACATAATGGTATTTTAAAATGAGGGCTCCTAAGAGAACATGGAGGACAATGGCCCCTCAGGTTCAAAAGTACTGCCCACAGTCCTGATTACATCAAATTCACACCCTGGTGGCATAACTGCATCATATTAAAGTTTACAACAAATGAAGAAACCACCAATAGAGATGCTGTGACCTCTGCTAATGTACACATCCACAAGTGGACACAACCTCATTAGCAGTTTTACCAGACATGAGGGCCCTGACATTGCCACCCACAGCAAAGCAATGTCCACTTGGTACTTTTCCTTTATCCCTCAGAGAAAATACAGAGCCTAGCCACTTTCCCCTCCATCCTGACAGGGACCTGCTATGGACCACTGATTCTGGGACCATCCTCTCAGCCTGCTTCTACTCCTCAGCACTGTCTAGAGAGAGAGAAGTGTCCTCATCTGCTGCCCCACATACTCCACTAAAAACATCATGGAACAAACCTAGACCTGTTAAAAACAACCAAGAGGTGTAACTAATCACTCCTAGACTGGTAACACCATTTGGCTGATTCCAAAGGGGGACAATCAAATCTCTCTCTCTCATCCCTCCCACCACAGCTGCCCCCAGATGACCCTCAATTTTCACCTCTGCTATGAGGTGCTATGCCTCCTCCTTACCTGAGAATTTCCTACCATCACCAGTGTGAACTACACACCCACTTATAGATCACCCTGCCCTGGCAATTTACACCCTCCAGATGACACAGTCTGTCTGAAAATAACATGCCACAAGCACACCACAGGGTGACATGAAACACAGGTCAGGGTGGAGACCATAAGAACCACACCATTGGCTATTCAGGTCAGCCAGTGCTACTAACATGACCACAGACACCAGCACTGAGGCTAGCACTCCTCCTCCTCTTATCTCTACTACTACCAACAACACCCATTCTGGCTCAGCTGGACTCTAACATATAGCTTTTGACTCACAGGTGTCTTCTAACCCTATGGGCCAACTTTTACTTTCAGATATGTGGCTAGTCATGGTCTGAGCCCATAACCAATTGATTTGACCCAGGTGCTGAATATGAGGTAGATAACACACAAACATCTGTTAACACCACCTGGGATTGCATTAAGCCACACAACTTGCCTTCACAGGAACACAGAATACAAGCAACAGAGGGAGCCTGGTGGACCTGTAAGGGAATGCCTTGCAAACGGCTACCCTTTTACAAGCTTCCCCTTGTCCAACACTGGAAACTGGATTTGAGTCAAAATTCCAGTGGATTTTTCCTCAGCAGCAAACTCCCTTATAACTTGCCCTCAGCAACCACACTAGTCACAACTCTCCAACACTACAAACAAGTTTTCCAAATATTACCGTGATCACTAATTGGAATAGGGGGAAGCAATAAGAATAGCATATGTACAAGACACCACACATCAATGGAAGAAACTCAGATAGCTGTGTCCTAGGAGTTATCCACACAAATTAAATAAATTGCCCAAGGACTGAAACTCCTGGCTGAATCTCACCATACTTTAGCAGCCATGGTGTTAAACAACAGTATAGCCCTAGATTTACCTATTGGCTGCTGAAAGAGAAGTCTGGTCCCTTATTAATACATCTTGTTTCATGTTGGTTGTCAAAGAAAAACAAATCAGGATTTAGTAGGGGGAAACATTTTTTCCAAAAGGATTATTGCAAGGAAGGAAAGAGACTATTTCAGTGGTGGAGGTGGTTGGTTGGAAGAGAGCTGTGACCATAAGTTTACAAGGGTCTCAAAATAAGGGAGAAAAAAATTATTTTATAGGGTAAGGAGGAGGCAAGCAAAGATAAGCTGAATCTTTGGAGGAGAAGTTGGAAAAGAAAGAGAAAATGACAAGTGGTACCTGGCTTTTGTCAGTCAATTCCCAGGAGAAGTTGAGACGAGGGTACATTCCACTTTTTTGCATGTTTGCTCAGGCTTGGAGACAAGCAGAGTTCAGGAATCTGTAGGAAAAAAGAAGCCTAACTAAAGTTGGGTCAAGACAAAGCAGAGGGCAAGCAATAGGTAATTTTGAACACTTAATCCCCCTGTTGTTTAATACAGACAAAGTCTGTCCTTTAGCACTACTAGGGGATGGAATAAGAGTCATTGGGAAGTTTAGTGCAAATAGTTTCAAGAGGTGCTGGCCTTCATGTTCTTGTTGTTCCTAAAGGACCGACAACTGTATCATCTGTTGATTGTGCTGTCAGGTGGCCACCTGTTGGAGAGTCTTAGCGATAAAGCAGTTAACAAGAGATATACCTAGGAATAAAATAAAATAATAGTTATTAAAGGTTAAATAAAGAAATAAAATCAAGATTTGAGGTTTAGAGAGATGCAGTCAAGAAGACTCCTAAACATTGGGCCTGAAGCATATTCAGATAGTGGAGTGAGGGTGACAGTGGCAATCTGAAGACTTTCCTGAAATGTCTGAATGGTTTTGGGGATGGCATAAACATCAGGGAGGCTTCAGGGAGTACATGCACACTAGTACCTTCCAACCATTGAACAAGTGCCCTCTTGAAAAGCCAGGATCATGTCCAATGTTAGACAATTGTTAGAGTTCCTGTAGTTCTTTGGCAATCATACTGGTATTTTTGGTAAGATTGTTCACAGTCATGGTTATTTCCTGTAGCAGAGCATGGAAGATGCAGGAATTCTGGCAAACTTTGGAGTGGCCTACACAGCAGCAGCAGCTCTAAGTATGCAGGTTGCCCATACATGATTTGCTGCAGCAATTGTTTTTAGATTTACTCCCAGTCTCTTAGCCTCTTGTTCTAAGATTTCTTGAGAACATGATAAGAAGAGAAGGCCACAGCCTCCTTCTGGGGCTTGAAGTCTGCCTAAGCTTATAGATGTAACATGATTTTATAGACCTTTTGGCTCAGCTAGAGTCTGGAAAACTTAAATCAGAATTAATAGAGGGGTACCTGAGTGGCTCAGTTGGTTGAGCATCCAACTTCAGCTCAGGTCATGATCTCACAGTTCATGAGTTAAAGCCCCACATTGGCCTTGCTGCCGTCAACACAGAGACTGCTTTGGATTCTGTTCCCTTCTCTGCCCCTCCACTGCTTATTCACTCTCTCTCTCTCTCTCTCTCAAAAATAAAGATTAAAAAAGAGAGGGGCACCTGGGTGGCTCAGTCAGTTGGGCGTCTGACTTCAGCTCAGGTCATGATCTCATGGTTCATGGGTTTGAGTCCCACATCGGGCTCTGTGCTGACAGCTCAGAGCCTGGAGCCTGCATCAGATTCTGTGTCTGCCTCTCTTTCTGCCCCTTAACCTCTTGCTCTCTCTCTGTCTTTCTCTATCTCTCAAAAATAAACATTAAAAAAATTTTTTAATAAAAAAAGAAGTAATAGAGAACTTAAGATGAAAAAAGAAAGCAATCTGGTTAAGCATAGATTGCCTATTTTGAAAATTATTGAGGTATACTCAATAGATACTCCCTAGATATAAAGAGATTCCTTATCTAGGGAGAAAAGCTAAAGCACCCCTGAGTGATAGCACAAACGATGCCCTTAAATATGAACCAGCATAGGAATTTAGGGAAAACTGGAGGCTCCTGAAGAAAAGGGAAGGGAACACATAACCAGAAATGAAAAGTAAGATTGTGAGACTGTTCTATGAGTTGAGTAAAGGAATGTCATAGATTCTGAGGGTCTTTGCAGGGATGGTGGAATTGTTAAAGGAAAGAATAGCTTGGGTGAAGGGGAAAAGAATATAATACAAATGAAGACTCATTATGGAAAACTGAGGTTGCAAAGGAGGGAGACATGTGAATAGCAAAGATTACCCTGAATGGGGAGAGAAAAAAGAGGATATTATGAAGAACAGTAAAAAATGGTGAGAATAGGAAATATGCAAAAAAAAATCCTACAATAGGGGCACCTGGGTTGCTCAGTCAGTTGAGCGTCTGGCTCTTGATTTTGGCTCAGGTCATGATCCCAGTGTTGTGGGATGAAGCCCCACATCTGGCTCCGCATTGAGAATAGAGCCTACCAAAGATTCTCTCTCCCTCTCTCTGCCTTCCTCTCCTCCCTCTGCCCTTCTCCCCCTCTCATACACACTCTCTGTCTTTCCCTCTCTCTCAAATAAAAAGAAAAAAAAGAAAATCCTAGAGTCTTGTTCTGACATCGTGGGTGAAAGCTGACCACCTTGTGAGGTCATCTACTTGGTCTGAAGTTCTTGGGAAAGCAATCTACCTTGTGGCAATGTCTGCTTCTGGGGGCTTTTTAGAGACCCTCAGTATAAAGCCTCTAGTTGGGATGGACTTCCATCTAGAGTAGTTTTTAATATCTTTTCAGTTGAGAAACATCATTCCAGGGTTTGACCCCCTAGGGTTTGGCAGCAATGTTAGTGATGTAAAGAGGACAATGCAGGGGCCTTTAACAGGGTTCAAGAGTAGTTTTCTTTTCTTTTTTTCTTTTCTTTTCTTTTTCTTTTTTTTTTTTTTGGCGATGTTGCCTTTAAAGAACTGTCTCTGGTTTCTATGTGGTTTGCATGGGAGAGCTGGGGAAAAACAGACACAATCTGTTGAAGATAAGTTTGGGTATAATTAATAAATTCCTTGCAGTATTTTAAAATGTCTGAATGAGCAAATTAGAATCTTCAGGAGTCAAGACAGAATAAGGAATTTTAAGGGCCAGTTATTTTGTATGGTGACAGTTCATGTGACCCAGCAAAAGAGAACTGGAGGGCAATGAGGGATAAGGGTAAAACCTTAAGCCATGGGAATTTGAGTTCTTCAATCAGTTTAGCAAGCTTTAATTTTAATAATCCATTAGCTCTATCATTCCAAATGAGTGGAGATGATAAAGACAATGTAATTTTTGTGATAAAGGAAGAACTCACTGGATTTCTTGGATGGCTTTACTGGTGAAATTGGTCTCTCAGTCACTTGAAAGAATTCCAGTGGAATTCTCTGTATGCAGAACATTTGTCCTGATAAAAGTCTAGCAACCGTAATAACAGCAGCCTTTTTCCAAGGGGAAGTTTTAAGCCAGAGAGAGAATATACATATGACAATAAGAACATTTTTGTAACTATGAGATCTAGGAGCCAAAGAAAAGGTGCTAAACATCTGTACATTAATAAAACTGTGGGTAAGTGATGTAAATACCCAACCAGAAATCACTGCCTTTGAATATACTTAGGTTTTATCAAGAAAAATTGTGACCAGGTTAAGATTTTCTTAATAATTGAAATTATGACTGATAAAATTGTATTATTGCTGCCTAATATAAGGCAAAACGACATGTACTCTAATAAATGGAAACATCTCATGGTCAGTGAGGGCAAGGACAAGTCTCTAGGAACTTTATATAATTTTTTGAAATATTTATATTAATAACATTTTACCCAAATAATTTTAATCTAGGGAGGGATAAGTATTTTTTTGACAACACTTCTTATACAATTTATATACTAATTTATACAATATTAACGGGGTGCCTGGGTGGCTCAGTCTGTTAAGCGTCTGACTTCGGCTCAGGTCATGATCTCACAGCTCATGAGTTCAAGCCCTGCATCAGGCTCTGTGCTGACAGCTCAGAGCCTGGGGCCTCCTTCAGATTCTGTGTCTTCCTCTCTCTTTCTGCTCCTCCCCTGCTCACACTCTGTCTCTTTCTCCTTCAAAAAAAATAATAAACATTAAAAAATTAATATTAAGTACACCTAATGATTTTTAGCACTTTATTTACAAAGTGAAAGAACAAATCCTTTGTGATTTTCCAGTGACCCTCTAGGAAATCCCAAAGTCAGTTTTAGGTGTAAAACATATAAATTAGAATTATATTTTGTGAAGGCAAAATATCAAGTGTTGTCAGGATATCTGAACAATTTGGTAAAACCATCTGAAGGCAGAAAAAAATCACACATATATAACATACAGGCAGATTCAAATAAAGATCTTATAGCCACAAAATTTCTAAAATTTTAGCCACAAGTCAGGCATAAACATAGAAATACAAAACTTCTTGATGTATATAACAGAGTTGGTCCTTGTCTTTGTTCCACTTTATATTTTTATCAGGATTGTGTTTCTGGCAGATGTACAAGTTGAGGTTACCTATTCAATATGAAGGTTAAAGTTTCCCAACATCTTCTTTGACCTGATATGTAATCTTATGGAGGCTGTGGAATAAATTTGGGGTGAAGGACCAAAAATACACCAAGAAGCCATCTGGGTGTCTCCAAAGACCAAGTATATAAAATATCCAGTCTGTTTCCAGTTAGCTTTTTCAGCTTCAGGTGGTTGCTTTTGGGGTTCTTGAGGCCCTTGAGAGTTCCCCAGTGGAGGCAAGAAGCCAAAAGCTCTAGTGACTATAGGAGGTCGAGAAGCTGGAGTGGGAACAGAGCAGTCTGGCAGGATGTTGAAGGGGGACAGATCAAAGGAGTTAAGGGAGCTAAAGGGAAAATCAAAGGCAATAAAAGGAAGAAGAACGAATGAAAGTAATAGGAAGTTACAGGTCCTAAATGAGCCAGTTTGGGAAGACCTCACGTTTTCCAGAGGTCATTGAAGTTCCAAATTGCCTTTGGTAAATTTTTCCTATTTATGAAGATATTAAACTGAGTAAGTGCAGTAACAAGAAAGCATGTAGTAAACAAGGAAAAAGAAGAAGGAAGATTCTTAAAACAATGAATTATCCATGGGATTAACAGATAGTTAAACAAAACTTGGAGAGCTAAGGGAACTCTTCATGCAATCTCCAGGACATACAGCCAAGGGAACCCCCATGTGCAATTTTTGGGGAGAAGAGCCAAGTGAACCTCCACATTTAATCTCTAGGAATTAGGGAGCTAAGAGAATTCCCACACCAAATCCATGGGTTTGGGAAGCTGAGGCAATTCCCATGCATAATCCCGAGTTCAGGGAAGCCAAAGAAAATCAGCAGAGGCCTTACAGATGGGCAAAGAAACATGTATTTTCCAGAAAAAAACTAACTCTTTACTACCATGCTATGACAGACAAATGTCCATATCACTGAACTAAATAAGGTGTGACTTATCACCATGGATCCCTATTTTTCCAGCCAGAAAAGGACACAAAGTATCTAAGAAACCAGTATGAATACCTGGGTGTCAATACCAGCATGAATACCTAGAGGTCAAAATAGCCCACTAGTTCTGTACCCATGAAACCCTATCCTATGTGAATGCAAATGGACTGAGAAGTGAGGCATTGCTAGACTGGCACTGCTATTGGCAATCTGGGCCAGCACACTGGATGACCTTAATATTTTTTCCAAAGGTGGAAAAGTTTGGGTTAAAATCAATGACAAATGGAGAGGAGGAATGGTAGTAAGGTAAAAGGAATGAATAAATGGTTATGCAATGAATGGTTTATGCAATGAGGGAAATCAATATTACATTGATGCCTTGAGAAAGGCTTGGAGCAAAAGAATGATATTATCTCTCTTTTAAAATATTTATTTTTGAGAGAGATAAAGAGAGAGACAGAGATAGAGCACGAGCCGGGGAGGGGCAGAGAGAGCCAAAGTAGGCTCAATGCAGGGCCCAAACCCATGAACCGCAAGATCATGAACTGAACAGAAGTTGGACTCCCAACCGACCAGGCACAATTGTCTCTTAACACAATTATACCAGATGCCTAAAAAGGTGAAGCTATATGTTTCTTAAGTCCACTCTTGCTTTGGGAACCTGAAGGGGTCAAATAGAAGTTTGCAACCAGAGTAATATCACTCTGGGATATGTTTTGGTCATACCATATCATGATGAAATGGACCAATTAATTGTTCACAACTGAATGGAACTCTAATGTGGCAGTCTCTTTTGAATCTAGTTCTCAGGGTACATATACTACAAAGTGTATCATTTGGGAAGGTATTTATGAGAACTACTGCCTACCAGGCCATCAGAATGTGTTGTGTACAGCTCCTGGCAGACATATTTTTGTGTCGCTATGAACCTTTATGATAGAATGCTTATAAAGGTCCCTGATTATAATGGACAGAATACAGAAGCAGCATGCCTGCTATACCACAGTGTGTTATACACAAGTGTACACTGCTCTTGTTCTTATGGACAAAAAGCTACTAAACAGAATGGGGGGGGGTGGAGAGTGGGTTTCAGATAGGGAATAAAGCAGTAGGTATCACGTTGTGGGTCCAAATTCCCTGCAGGACAGTCCCTCTCTGAGATGAAGAACCTTATTGGAGGCCTGATGGCATATTAAGACTAAATTACATCTAGATGTTCTTACCACTTATCTAATGCTAGTGGAGGTCCCAAAATTTTGGAGTAAAAAACATGTATCCTAACTAAAGTCAGGCCATTAGTACACAGTGGCAACAACGTGTATGGTGGATTTAAAGTAACATTGGCCCACAACGTGAAAAAAAGGCTTCAGGGAAAGTAAGTGCTAGTGTAGGTATCATGGGACAAGCTGAATTCACTTTAAATTTTTTTAAATGTTTATTCATTTTTGAGAGAGTGAAAGAGAGATTGAGCAGGGGAGGGGCAGAGATAGAGGGAGACATAAAATCCGAAGTAGGGTCCAGGATCTGAGCTGTCAGCATAGAGCCCAAAGCAGGGCTTGAACCCATGAATTGTCGTGGCTTTACATATTATGTCAGTCCAGACTTCCTGAGGTCCTGGAACCAAGTGCTGTTTATGTAGCCGTTCAGGGCACTGGAAATGCAAATGTCCTCAAAGGGGACAACCGAGGTCTAAATTGTGCAAGCCATGCTCCTTGTGTGGAGACAGTCACTGAAAAATATGAATGCCCTTGGGGACCTCAATCTGTGGGGTCTCAGATAACCAGTGTCCCTGAAAGGAACTGATGGGACCTGGGGCTCTTTGGGGTGGCTCCCCTGAACCAACTATCTATTGGAAACCCAAAGCCTCAGGTAACTCTGGAAATAGAAGGAAAACTGGTTGATTTCCGTCTTGACACAGGAGCCACCTTTTCTGTCCTCCTTTCCACTTCTGGCCAACTGTCCAAACACGGTGTAACAATTAGGGGCATCTTCAGAAAACTTATGATTAAATTTTTCTCTCAGCCACCAGGGTGCATATGGGGAGACTTTTTTTTCCACATTCTTTTTTCATAATGCCAGAGAGCCCCTCTCCCTTGCTAGAAAGAGACGAGTCATAATTGACTAAATTAAGGACTATAGTGCTACTAGCTCCAGGACAGATAAACAATTGCCTAAACTTATAGTAATCTGGATATCGAAGATCAATCTTTCCTTGAGGTAAAATTAAATATGTGTCATGGAGTTGTTCCTATGGAAACTGGAGGGCCAAAGGAATCTTTGCAGATTGAGAACCAAAAACTAGTTCAGGTGCTTAATTATTCTAACCAACAATATCACAAGATCCCAATAAATATGTAAGGGAAGGAAAAACTACAGTTACATTAAAAAAAAATATGACCAGACATGTCAGGGACTTTTTGGATGGCTATAATGCATCTTTCCTTCCTCTCGTGTGACCTCCTCCCTAGGAGGCATTGCATTTAGAATAATAATGCTTGTTGGTCTAATATTCTTTTTATATGTCATTTGTAGAAGCCATCGCATATGCCAGAAAAAGAAGACATCCGAGAAAATTTTTCTAGCCCAGACGTTCCAAATACCCTCCCATTATTTCGGACCTCTGGATCAGCCTCGAACCTGCCCCAACTGCTGTACCCCTGTCATCACCCCCTTTCAGCAGGAAGCAGTTAAGATCGGTCATCATCCCAATTCCTAAGGGCAGTTAGGAGTCACGTGTTCAAAGCAGGGAATGTGATAGGATAAGATGGGATTCAGTAGGCAGGGAGGGAAAGGTTAGAACCTGAGGTCCCTGTGTGGAAAAAAAAAAAAAAAAAACATGTCTTGGAACAATGCTGGGAGCTTCTGACCACAACAAACCCCTTTGGCCATAAGGTTCCTCTTTAGAAACAAATGTCTGTGCCTTATGCCCCAAATAAGGGCATATTAGAAGATAAACCTGACTGTGAAGAGGAGAGTCAACACTTGCTGAACATGTTTGAGCGAGACCTCAAAAATAAAGGAAATATAAGTGAAAATGGAATCAACTTAGAAAAGAAGAGGAGGATGGGGCGCCTGGGTGGCGCAGTCGGTTAAGCGTCCGACTTCAGCCAGGTCACGATCTCGCGTTCCGTGAGTTCGAACCCCGCGTCGGGCTCTGGGCTGATGGCTCAGAGCCTGGAGCCTGTTTCCGATTCTGTGTCTCCCTCTCTCTCTGCCCCTCCCCCATTCATGCTCTGTGTCTCTCTGTCCCAAAAATAAATAAACGTTGAAAAAAAAATTAAAAAAAAAAAAGAAAAGAAGAGGAGGAATTGTGAGAAGTAAGGGAGATGATTCATTTTCAGAAGTACCAATTAAAAGCTGTACTGTCTAGTTAACAATAGATTTACAACCTATTGGAAAATGTATGAACCCCGCCCCCACCCCCAGCCCTGTCATAGAGTCCCAAACGCTTAGACCCTTAACTTCCTGGTTCTTCCCCTCTCTGTTTTAGGGGCTTATTTTTTCAGGCTTTGCAATGAGCATGGCCAAAGAACTGAAGTCTCTGCGTCACCTCAGGAAATGAACATTTATTTCAATCAGACTACTTTTTGCCTTACATAGGCAACTTTCGGTAAGGCTGCAACCTCTGTAGTACTCAGCCAATGAGGAACCAGGGGAGGGACTTGCACGCTAGGAATTAAATTGTCTGCTGTAACTGCCCTGACTGTGCCTGTCCATCAGACACCCGCTCTTACAAGAATGTTGATTAAAGCCTCGCCTCACTGTGCTCTGAGTCTCCTCGTCCCTCCTTTGATTGGGCCAGTGGGCTTATTTCTCACACTATCTATGTGACTGTATACTTGGAGAGAATAGCTAGAAGCTTGCTCCTGGTTTCTCCTAGACTCTTACCTATGGACCTTTTCCTTCGGCTGATTTTTTTTTCAACGTTTTTTATTTATTTTTGGGACAGAGAGAGACAGAGCATGAACGGGGGAGGGGCAGAGAGAGAGGGAGACACAGAATCGGAAACAGGCTCCAGGCTCCGAGCCATCAGCCCAGAGCCTGATGCGGGGCTCGAACTCACAGACCGCGAGATCGTGACCTGGCTGAAGTCGGACGCTTAACTGACTGCGCCACCCAGGCGCCCCCCTTTGGCTGATTTTAATCTGTATCTTGTGCTGTAATAAACCACAACCATAAGTACAACAGCTTTTCTGAATCTTGTGAGTCCCTCTAGCAAATCATCGTAACTGAGTGCTCTTTGGGACCCCCAACATAGTATTCCCCACTTGTTTTTCCATACAACAAAATGGAGAAGGGCAAATAACTGAAAAATAGGATTAGAGAAATTTAGAGAGAATAAAGAGATGAATAGCTCGTATGTTCCTACTTCTATATAAACCATGCATTTGTCTGTTAGCTTCCTGGCAACCACAGTGAAAAAAAAAGGCAAACATGATCAGGTATATGATATGCATTCTCCTCACAGAGAAAACAAATCAGCTCCTAAGGAAGTAAAGATTTCCAGGTACTTAAGCCTATGAAAGTTTACTGTTATTTGTTCTTTCTAAAGGTTAGTGATTTTCAGCTCAGTATTCTCCCAATGAGGCTGTATTTAATAAAAATTTTCTAACAGATGCCTTCAGGGTAGGGGGTAGGCTTTCCTTTTTTTCCATGGCTTCTTTGCTGTCATCTCTGTGAGTTTATGCCCCAACTCAAGGCAAATCCTTCTCCTATGCTCTTCCACTTGGAAAACATTTTTTTCTCCACAAACATAAACTATATATGAAGCAAAAATGTAAACAATATAAGTAAACATTAAGAAAGGAAACATTTCTACAAAAGGAAAAGGAAAATCCTCCATAATATATTCCCTGACCTCCAACCCAACCTAACCATGATTATCTGGTCTAAAGAAACTCTGGCCAGATTTTGTTTAATATACATAGAAGCCCATCTATCTGTGTGTAGCTTTGTGTAAAGTGAGTGTGTTGCTCATTATATTCTGTATTTTCCTTGACAAAAAATATCTACTATATGTTCTGTCCTACTATTTGCTTTGTTTATGGTAGATTTTCACATAACTTGGAAAAAAACATGTTTATAGAGAAACACTTAACCAATATTTTCTTTTATACTATCTAGGTTTTATATAATGCTTTCTAAAGACTACCCCACTAAGAAATTATAAACAAAAATTCTCTTGATTCCCTTGTATTTCTCTTATTGTTTCTTTCTGTGTTTTATCATTTCAATATTTTAGGTTTAAATTTTTGTCACATGTGTAATTAATTTTTTGTAAGGTGCGAGGTAAGATTCTGACTAGATTTTTCTTTCTCGTGGCTACTTGGTTTTAAATAATCTAAAATCATTTCTCCATGGATGCAGAATGCCACTTATATCATATTATTAAATTACCATTTGTGGTTGGGTCCCTTTTTGGACTCCATTTTGTTCCAGTAACTATTCTGCTGATGGCAGGATTTCACATCATTTCTCTTATAAAGTACAAGCAAAATCTAGGTGCACAGTAAACATTCTACACATTTTAATGTGGTAAAAATGATGAGAATTCTCTCTTCAAGATGAACAGGTATGTGTTGAACAGGGATCAGTAACATTTAAGGACATGACTATGGACTTCCAGGAGGAGTGGCAGAACGTGGGCTTTGTTCAGAAGGCCCTGAATAGGAAAGTGAAGCTATAGACTTACAACCACCTGGTCTCTGTGGGTAAGAATGACTACCCTCTGTATTTAATTAACCTAATCCTTTTCTCTGTCCTTCAGAACTGGCAAGGCCAAGATCTTTATGTTTTTCCCCTAACAGGGTGTTTCTTCTTTTATTAATTTTATTAATTTTATGATTTCTGGGGTTTTTAAGTGTTTGTCTGTTTGTTACATATGGAATTTATTTTTGTGTATGGTGTGAGCTAGAGATCCAGTTTTGATGGGAAGCTAATGGGCAGCTTCATTATGATGTCCCTGAAACTGGTTCTTTTCTTCATGAAGTTTTGAACTGTCAAGGAAAAAACCTTTATGATCTTCCTCTTTTTAAGTAGGCTTCATGCCCAATGTGGAGCCCAACACGGGGCTTGAAATCATGACCCTGAGATCAAGACCTGAGCTGAGATCAAGAGCTGGACACTTAACTGACTGAGCCACCCAAGCACCCCTTTGATTTTCCCTTAACAGCATTTCTTGTTTATTAATAGAAACATTTTGGGCTAATGAATTTAATTTGACTACTTTAACTGTGATCCAATCCAATGGTATTCTGTTTTTTAATAACTAAATGTAGTCCTGTTTATTTATAGATCTAACAGATTCATTTAGTCTTATATGTGTTAGATATACCTTATTATATTAATTCTTCTCTAACTTTTTTGTTTGTCCAATTGTCCTATTATAGAGCAATAGATAAAATCTCCCATTTTTAAGATTTTTGAATTTTTTAAATTTATTGTAGTTTTTGTTTTTATTATAAATGTTGATGCTGTGCTATTTGGGACATATATATCCAGTTCTACTCAGATCTTAATTTTGACTTCATACTTTATAATTGAAAACTGTCAGAGTGCCTGGCTGGCTCAGTTGGTAAAGCATGAGACTCTTTTTTTTTTTTAAGTATTTCATTTTTTTTTAAGTTTATTTATTTTGAGAGAGAGAGAGCGAGAGAGCAGGGAGGGGCAGAGAGAGACAGGAAGGGAGAGAAGACCATGCAGGCTCCGTGCTGCCATCTGTGGAGCCCAACATGGAACTCAAACTCACAAACCATGAGATCATGACCTGAGCTGAAACCAGGAGTCTGTCGCTTAACCAACTGAGCCACCCAGGCACCCTGTGTCTCTTGATCTCAGGGTTGTGAGTTTAAGCCCCACATTGGGTATAGAAGTTACTTAAAAGCAAAATCTTAAAAAATCTGTCTATATTTTCTCATTTGTTTCTTATTGCAAACTCAACATTTTCAAGTGTTAAAATTTTCTTCCCACTTATTTTTGTTTGCAATTGTCAGGTATGATTTATTTGTCTGTCTATTTCTAATCTTTCTAAATTGTCTCTTATGTTTTCAGTTTTACTTTGTATTTCAAAGTGAATATATTTGGTCTTTTAGTAGACAATGTTACCCTGACTTTGTCTGTACACATGACAGATATATTTGGTCTAAGGTTTCCCAGTATATTTCCTGTTGTTCACACTGTTTTCATTGCTTTTGTCTTTTAATATTTTGTCATGTGGTCCTGGTTTCCTTTATATTATTTTGCGCTTGTCCCTTCTATAATAAAAGGGGGACACTTCTAAAGAGTTCGTAGGAAGCCAAAATAATTGTAACACACAAATCTGAAAAATATGGACAAAAAAAGCAAGCTATAGATCAGCTTTATTTGTGAATATCAATGCAAAACTACTAATTAAAATACCAGAAAAATTTTGGCTGCTGCACACTGGTTCACAGCATGAACAAATGAAATTTATTCCACTAATGCAAGAAGGGTTTAATATAAGGACACTTATTAATATAATTTAATATACAATGGATCAAAATAAATAGTCTATGATCATCTCCATAGACACTGAAAAGGTAATTTGATAAAATTCAACATCTATTCTTGATTCAAAAAATTACTCCAATAAAATAGGGGCAATGGATACTTCCTTATCATTATATATTATCTCTCTCTCAACTCAAAGCCTACATGTTTTGTGGGAAAACAATATATATGCTGACTCTCAACAATCTGAGAAGGCCAGGAAGAGCAAGTGCTCTTGTTTAATGTTGTTCTGAAAATACCTCACAATGTGTTTGGACTTTAAGTATGTCTCTTAAAATGGTGTATATCTGGCTAGATGTTATACAATCCGACAGTGTTGTCTTTTAACTGGTAAGTACAATTCATTCATATTTATTATGATTGGTGGTATATTTATACTTATTTCTACTATCTTATTTTGTGCTCTTTATTTTTTTACAGGCCAATATCCCTCATGAACATGAATGCAAAAATTCTCAACAAGATACTAGCAAATCGAATCTAACAGTACATTAAATGAATTATTCACCATGATCAAGTGGGATTTATTCCTGGGCTACAGGGCTGGTTCAACATTTGCAAATCAATCAACATGATATACCACATTAATAAAAGAAAGGGTAAGAACCATATGATCCTCTCAATAGATGCAGAAGAAGCATTTGACAAAGTACAGAATTGATTCTTGATAAAAACCCTCAACAAAGATGTTGATGGAACATACCTCAACATAATAAAAACCATATACAATAGACCCACAGCTAATATCATCCTCAATGGGGAAAAACTGAGAGCTTTTCCTCTATGGTCAGGAACATTACAGGGATATCCACTCTCACCATTTCTATTTAACATAGTACTGGAGGTCTTAGCCTCAGCAATCAGATAGCAAAAAGAAATAAAAGGTATCCAAATCAGCCAAGAAGAAGTCAAGCTTTCACTATTTGCAGATGACATAATACTCTCTGTAGAAAACCCAAAAGACTCCACCAAAAATTGATAGAACTAATATACGAGTTCAAAAAAGTCACAGGATATAAAAATCAATGTACACAAATCTGTTGCGTTTTTATAAACAAATAATGAAACAGCAGAAAAAGAAATCAAGGCATCAATCCCATTTACAATTGCACCAAAAATAATAAGATACTTAGGAATAAGTCTAACCAAAGTGGTATAAGATCTGTACTCTGAAAACTACAGAACACTTACAAAAGAATTTGAAGAAGACACAAAGAATGGGAAAAAAAACATACACATAGATCAATGGAACAGAATGGAAAACTCAGAAATGGACGTCAACTAATATTTGACAAAGCAGGAAAGAACATCTGATGGAAGGGGAGCCTGGGTGTCTCAGTCTCTCCATTCGACTCTTGACTTTGGCTCAGTAATGATTTCACAGTTAGTTCAAATCCCACATTGCACTGGAGCCTGCTTGAGATTCTCTCTCTGCCTCTATCTCTTTCTCAAAATAAAGAAACTTTAAAAAAAAGAATATTTGATGGAAAAAAGACAGTCTCTTTAAATTTTTTTAACGTTTTATTTATTTTGGAGACAGGGAGAGACAGAGCATGAACAGGGGAGGGTCAGAGAGAGGGAGACACAGAATCTGAAACAGGCTCCAGGCTCCGAGCTGTCAGCACAGAGCCCGACGCGGGGCTCGAACTCACGGACCGCGAGATCATGACCTGAGCCGAAGTCGGCCGCCTAACCGACTGAGCCACCCAGGCACCCCAAAGACAGTCTCTTTAACAAATGGTGTTGGGAAAACTAGCAGCAACATGCAGAACAATGAACCTGGACCACTTTCTTACACCATACACAAAATAAATTCAGAATGGATGAAAGACCTAAATGTGAGACAGGAAACCATTGAAATCCTAGAGGAGAACACAGCAACCTCTTTAACCTCGGCTGTAGCAACTTTTTACTAGACACATCACTGGAGGCAAGGGAAACAAAAGCAAAAATGAATTATTGGGACTTCATCAAGATAAAAAGCTTCTGCACAATGAAAGAAACAATAAAAAAAACTAAAAGGCAGCCTATGGAATGGGAGAAGATATTTGCAAAAGACATATCTGATAAAGGGTTAGTATCCAAAATCCATATAGAATGTTTCAAATTCAACATCCAAACAATAGGTATTCCAGTTAAGAAATGGACAGAAGACATGAATAGACATTTTTCCAAGAAAGACAACCAGATGGCTAAGAGACACATGAAAAGATGCTCAATATCACTCATCATCAGGGAAATACAAATCAAAACCACACTGAGATACCACTTCACACCTGTCAGAATGGCTAAAATTAACAACACAGGAAACAGCAGATGTTAGCAAGGGTGCAGAAAAAGGGGAACCTCTTGCACTGCTGGTGGGAATGTAAACTGGTGCAGCCACTGTGAAAAACAGTATAAAATTTCCTCAAAAAGTTAAAAATAGAACTACCTTATGATCTGACAGTTGCATTTCTAGGTCTTTACACAAAGGATACAAAAATACAGATATGAAGGGGTACATCACCCCAATGTTTATAGAAGCATTATCAACAATAGCCAAATTATGGCAAGAGCCCAATTGTCCATTGACTGATAAATGGATAAAGGAGATGTGGTATATTCATACAATGAAATACAGCATCAAAAAGAATGAAATCTTGCCTTTGCAACAATGTGGATGGAGCTAGAGTGTATTATGCTAAACGAAATAAGTCAATGAGAGAAAGACAAATATCGTATGATTTCACTCATATGTGGGATTTAGGAAACAAAACAGTTGAACCCATGGGAAGAGGGGAAAAGGAGAGAGGGAAGCAAACCATAAAAGACTCTCAATAATAGAGAACAAACTGAAGGTTGATGGAGGGAGGTGGGATAAATGGGTTATGGGTATTAAGTAGGACACTTGTTATGATGAACACTGGGTGTTATATGGAAGTGATGACTCACTAAATTCTACTCCTGAAACCAATATTACATTACATATTAACTAGAACTTAAATAAAAATTTGGAAGAAGAAAATAAAAAGTAAAAGTTGAGGGGTGACTAGGTGGCCGAGTCAGTTAAGCATCCGACTTCAGCTCAGGCCATAATCTCATAATTTGTGAGTTTGAGCCTGCATCGGGCTCTGTGCTGACAGTTTGGAGCCTAGAGCCTGCTTGGATTCTGTGTCTCCCTCTCTCTCTGCCCCTCTCCCACTTGCACTCTGTGTCTTTCTCTCAAAAAAATAATAAACATTAAGAAATTTAAAAAAATAAAATAAAAATTGAGAGGAGAAAGAGAGAAAAAAATTAGTATTAGTTTACCTAATTAGGGAAAAAGAAATCACAAATACACACTATGAGAAATGATAGTGGAGAAATAACAATATGTGTCGAGGAAATTAAATGAATCATAGGAGATCACTTTGCTCAAAACTTCATAAATATATTTTTCTTTTTTCAAAATTTCACAAATCTATATTTCCTTGAGAAAATGGATGATTTTTATGAAAATTACAAGGATTCATATATCTATATCTATGTATTGATAGACATATCAACATAAATACATATATAATCTAAAGAGAGAAAATATGATGAAAGAAATAGAGAAAGATGACAATGAGATTGCTTTCAAATTATGCACCATACCCAAATAAATTCACCGGAAAATGCTACAAAATCTTCAAGCACCAAATAACACCAAAACTATGCCAATTATTCCAGATGTATTTATTCTGTGAGGTGGGGGGATACTTTGAATGTGAGCAAGTGCATTACATATTTACAGTGTTGAAAATATTCTGAGAGCCTGACCAGATCACCCTGTGGAGGAGTAATCAGAAATATGTAGGAATGTATGAATCTATTCCACAGTAAAGGAGGTGCCACATTTTTTTCATGTCCAATGTACCCAGAGGATTTCTGTTCAGTGTGAGTTTTTTCATCCATAGTGAGATCTGACTTCTGGGAAGACCTTCCCACAATCAGTACTTATATGAGGTTTCTCTCCTATGTTGGTTCTGATGTCCAGTGAAGTGTATGTGCTGGCAGAACACCTTCCCACAGTCACTGCAGTTGGAGGGTTTCTCTGCTGTGTGTGTTCTCTGATATGTGATCATCTGTGAATTTCGGGAAAAGGCCATACCATATTCAGCAGATTCAGTGGGTTTCTCCCTAGTATGAGTTCTTTGATGTACAGCTAGTGGAGACGTCTCACATAAGGCCTTTCCAGATTCATTACGTTCATATGGTTTCTCTCCAGCATGAGCTCTCTGATGTATAATGAGATGTGACTTCAGGGAAAATGCCCTTCCACACTCAGTACACTCATAGGGTTTCTCCCCTGTATGAATTCTCTGATGAATAATGAGGGGTGATTTCTGGGAGAAGGTTTTGCCACAGTCACTACACTCATAGGGTTTCTCCCCTGTATGAATTCTCTGGTGTATAATAAGAGGTGATTTCTGAGAGAAGGCTCTTCCACACTCTGTACATATATAAGGTTTCTCTCCAGTGTGAAGCCTTTGATGTCCAGTAAGGTGGGACTTTTGGGAAAAGGCTTTTCCACAGTCATTACACACATAAGGTTTCTCTCCTGTATGAATTCTTTGATGCCCTATGAGGTGGGACTGCTGGCAAAAGGTTTTTCCACATTCACTACACTTATAGGGTTTCTCTCCAGTATGTGTTCTATAATGGATGATGAGTTGTGTTTTCCGAGGGAAGGTCTTCCCACATTCAGTACATTCATAGGGTCTCTCCCCAGTATGAGTTATCTGGTGTATAAAAAGGTGAGACTTCTCACAGAAGGCTTTCCCACATTCACTACATTCAAAGGGCTTCTCTCTAGTGTGAACTCGCTGATGTATAATGAGATGTGACTTCTGAGAGAAGGCTTTTTGACACTCAGAACATTCATAGGGTTTCTCTCCAGTGTGGACTCTTTGATGAACAATGAAGGGTGACTTCTGGGAGAAGGCCCTCCCACACTTAGTACACTCATAGGGCTTCTCCCCAGTATGAATCCTCTGATGCACAATGAGGTGTGATTTCTCACTGAAGGCTTTTCCACAATCTCCACATACATACGGTTTTTCTCCAGTATGAATTCTTTGATGTATAATAAGTTGTGACTTCTTAATAAAGCCTTTCCCACACTCACCACAAACATTGGGTTTCTTACCAGCTTGACCTTTTTTATACTGAATATGGACTTGCTTATGACTGAGAAATTTTTCACATTGACCATGTCCACAAGGTTTCATGCCAGTGTAAATTTTCTCAGGTACAGAACAGGAATCACTGAAGCTAGGAGGGCTCCTGCATCCAAATCTCTCAATGGGGTTCTTTCTTGTATGGCTCCTATTACATATCAGTGAGTCTAAATTAGATTCCAAGTTCTTTTCACATAAATCAAAATTATGGAGTTTTTTACTTGAAGGATCAAGGTTTATGCACCCACCAAAACTGTTTCCAAGTGTGTTATATTTGGGGCCTTTCTCCTTGGTCAATGTTTCATGGTTAACGACTGTGACTTGCTTCAAAACTCTGTCTTGGTTTCCCTGATATTTATGTGTCTGACCATCAATACGCCAAACTTTTAAAAGGTAGTACAATGAATTATCCTTTGGGGCTTTTTCCAATATCTCTTTTTGAAATGAAAGTTCTTCAGAAATGATCTGCTGGGAAGAGTCAAGGCTTTTCTCCCTGTCTGAAAGAAGAAAAAGATAAAATCAAATAGAAACCCAAAATAAAACAGCAATGAACAGAAGTGCTAAGAAGGTGCTCATGTGGGATGGATGTTTTAAAGAAGGCCTGGTGAATTTTAAAGAATAAAAGAGGTCATTGATGTCAGAGAAGAAGAAAATACCCTCCCAGCCATCTATCCAATTCTCACTTACCTGAGTGGATACACCTTGACAACTCACTCTTCATGATCCATGGGTCCTCTTCATGTTCCAACTTGAAGATTATACCTGGACTTATACCTGAACACCCTGTTAAGGGGAAATTATTCAGAAATTCATAAAGAGAAGAAGCAATCTCAGGGGCCTCCCAGGAAAGATGGATCCTTAACTCACAAAAATAAATTCCAGATATAACAAAAATATAAACATAAAAAAACTATAAAGACCCTATTAATGGAAAATCATAAAGGTCATAGTCTTGACAGTTTGAAGAATGGGGAGGACTTGATTCATTGTTATACAGAGAATTTGCCCTTACCCACAGAGACCAGATGGCTGTAGATCTCCAGCATCACATCTCTGTGTAGGATCTTCTGAGCAAGGTCCAGATGCTGCCACTCCTCCTGGGTGAAGTCCACAGCCACATCTTCATAGGTCACTAGTTCCTATAACAGCACATTATGTACAATCTGCTCATTCTGATCATTTTTACCACAGCAACACCTGTAGGATAACTACTTATCATTTTGTGTAGCATACTTAATGAGAAAAACTTGGTAAGTTCTGCCATTAGCAAGAATAGTTGGTGGAACAGAATAAAGAGTCTAAAACTAGATGTGCAATGGAATATTACTCAGCCACCAAAAAGAATGAAATCTTGGAGCACCCTGGGTGGCTCAGTCAGTGAAGCATCCGACTCTTGATTTCGGCTAAGGTCATGATCTCACAGTTCATGAGACTGAGCCTCGCTTTGGGCTCTGCATTGACAGCATGGAGCCTGCTTGGGGTTCTCTCTCTCCTTCTCTCTCTACCCCTCGCCTGCTCTCTCTCTATCTCTCGCTTTCTCTCTGTCAAAATAAATAAATAAACAAACATTAAAAGAGAATGAAATCTTGCCATTTCAACAACATGGATGGAGCTACAATGTGTTATGCTAAGCAAAATAAGTCAGTCAGAGAAAGACAAATACCATATGATTTGACTCATACGTGGAATTTAGGAAACAAGACAGATGAACATATGGGAAAGGAAAAAATGAGAACAGAGGGAAACAAACCACAAGAGACTCTTAACAATAGAGAAAAAACTGAGGGCTGATGGAGGGAAGTGGTTGGGAGAAGGGTTAGATAGGTGATGGGTATTAAGGAGGGCACTTGTTGTAATGAGCACTGGGTGTTGTGTGTAAGTGACGAATCACTGAATTCTACTCCTGAAACCAATATTGCACTCTATGTTAACTATAACTTAAATTTAAAAAAAAGAAAAAAGATGGGGCGCCTGGGTGGCGCAGTCGGTTAAGCGTCCGACTTCAGCCAGGTCACGATCTCGCGGTCCGTGAGTTCGAGCCCCGTGTCAGGCTCGCGTCAGGCTCTGGGCTGATGGCTCAGAGCCTGGAGCCTGTTTCCGATTCTGTGTCTCCCTCTCTCGCTGCCCCTCCCCCGTTCATGCTCTGTCTCTCTCTGTCCCAAAAATAAATAAAAAACGTTGAAAAAAAAAATTAAAAAAAAAAAAAAAAAAAAAAAGAAAAAGAAATAAACAAATGAATTTTGAAAGTAAATAAATGCAGAAAAGAAAGATTGTTCAAAACTGGGTAGTTATCAGAAAAATGTAAAGTTAGACTCCTTATTTCATACTATACTCAAAAATAAATTTGAGATATAACAAAAATTTAAACAAAGAAAATCAGAAGACATAAAAATAAAGACAGGAGAGATTCTAAAAATAATTTTAAAGTGGAGAAAACTCTTCTAAGTAGGCATGCTACAAGACCCAGATGTCACAAAGGAAAATACTGATAAATTTGATTACTTTATGTATTTCATAGCAAAATATACCATAAACAAATTCAAAGGACAAGCAACTACCTGAGGAGTATATATATGCACAACACATAAGATGGACAAAGAACAAATTTGCTCAATTTATAGAGCTCCTACAAAGCAAAAAGAAAATGACTAACAACTTAACCTTTTAAAAAATAATCAAAGGACATTACTGTCAATTCAGAGAAAATAAAATGCAAATGGCTTCTAAACATGTAAAATGGTGTTCAACTTCATTCACATGAAGAGAAATGCAAATTAAATCAAAATATCATGTTTTTCTTACATAATATCAAAGTTTAGAGTTTGATAAGTCACTAAGATGGTGAAGATGTAAAAAAAAAGTAGCACTCAAATTGCGAGTATACACTGGTACAATATATTTTGAGGGCAATTAACTTATAATAATTTAACAATATCCATCAAAATCTTATTTTTAATATAATTGATTGTCAAATTGGTTTCCATACAACATTTTGTTATCATCCCAACAGGTGCCCTCCTCAATGCCCATCACCCACTTTCCCCTCTCCCCAACCCCCTATCAACCCTCAGTTTGTTCTCAGTATTTAAGAGTCTCTTATGGTTTGCCTCCTTCCCTCTATGTAACTTTTCCCCCCTTCCCCTCCCCCCTGGTCTTCTGTTAAGTTTCTCAGGATCCACATATGAGTGAAAACATGATATCTGTCTTTCTCTTCCTGACTTATTTCACTTAGCATAACACTCTCCAGTTCCATCCACGTTGCTACAAAAGACCAGATTTCATTCTTTCTCATTGCCAAGTAGTATTCCATTGTATATATAAATCACATCTTCTTTATCCATTCATCAGTTGATGGACATTTAGGCTTTTTCCACAATTTGGCTATTGTTGAGAGTGCTGCTATAAACATTGGGGTACAAGTGCCCCTGTGCATCAGTACTCCTGTATCCCTTGGGTAAATTCCTAGCAGTGCTATTGCTGGGTCATAGGGTAGATCTACTTTTAACTTTTTGAGGAACCTCCACACTGTTTTCCAGAGTGGCTGCACCAGTTTGCATTCCCACCAACAGTACAAGAGGGTTCCTGTTTCTCCACATCCTCTCTAGCATCTATAGTCATCTGACCAGCAATTCCATTTCTAGAAATTATTCAACACATATATGTAAGCAAAAGAACATGTGTGATGTTACTTCACTACAGTACTATTTATAATAGCAAAATAATGCAGACAACTTTATGGGGGATTGGATGAATTGTGCTTCAATCTGCATAAGAGAATTCCATATACAACCATAAAAAGCAACAAAGATCGCTATGCAAAAATCTCTAAGATATATGGTTAAGTGAAAAAAACATCCATCTATTCAGCAAGCAGTTATTGAGATCCCACTGAATACCAGGCATTTTTCTAGGAACTGGGGATACAGCAAAAAAGAAACCTGACAAAAATATCTTTCTTCAAGTATCTCATATTCTAGTGAGAGAAGACAGCCAACAAGGCTGAGTGAGAAAATGACATATAGCCCAAAAAAAGTTTTTAATGTGTACTTCAAAATTTGTATCACTCATATACAAAAAGCTCTTAGAAATCAATGAGCAAAAGACAAAGACAGAAAGGGAGTTTTACAGAGAAATTTTTATTTTTTTAATTTTTTTTTAATGTTTATTTATTTTTGGGACAGAGAGAGACAGAGCATGAACAGGGGAGGGGCAGAGAGAGAGGGAGACACAGAATCAGAAACAGGCTCCAGGCTCTGAGCCATCAGCCCAGGGCCTGACGCGGGGCTCGAACTCACGGACCGCGAGATCGTGACCTGGCTGAAGTCGGACGCTTAACCGACTGCGCCACCCAGGCGCCCCTACAGAGAAATTTTTAAATGGCAAATAAATATGTGAAAAAATGCCATATTTCATTTAATGATTAATGAAAAGCAAATGAAAATAAGATACAATGCTCAACCATAAAAATAGTAAGAATGAAAACCACTGAAGCTATTTGGTAGTCAGAGAAGTATTTGGAAATGGGCCTTTTTATAAGTGATTTGAAGCCACATGTAGAAGCTTATTACATAATATCAAAATGCAATTTGAAAAATACCCTTTAAATTTTAAACATGCTTGCTCTGTAACCTAGCACTCTCATGTCCAAGAATTTGGTCTATATAAATATTTGAGAAATATACAAAGATATGTTGATAAGGTTGTTCCCTTATTTGTGACTTCACTACTTTAGAGTATTGGTGAGACTATGTACTACCCATGCCTCAGCTTTTTTCTCTGAAGAATGGGGATAAATAATAGTATCTAACACAAAGTAATTCCATTATGTTTTATTATAATGGTGTCAGGCACACAGTAGGCATTCAATAAACGGTAGCTGTGATTATTCTTATTCTTTAAAAAAATTTTTTTTAATGTTTATTTTTGTGAGAGAGAGAGAGTGCAAGCGGGAGAGGGGCAGAGAGAGAGGGAGCCGCAGAATCTGAAGCAGGCTCTAGGCTCTGAGCTGTCAGGATAGAGCCCGACATGGGGCTCAAAGTCACGCCCGTAAGATCATAACCTGAGCCAAAGTAGGATGCTTCATGGACTGAACCACCCAGGCGTCCCTATTCTTATTCTTATTTCCATTAGACATCAAAGAAAAAAAAAACAGAAATAAAAGAATCCACAACAAGGGGCTGGTATCCTGCAAACATTAAAAGAACAATAAAAAGATACTATGAACAAAGTGCCTGGGTGGCTCAGTCAGTTGAGTGCCAGACTCTTGATTTCAGCTCAGGCCATGATCTCTGGGCTCATGACATCAAGCCTTGCATCGGGCTGTGTGCTGACAGCACAGAGCCTACCTGTGATTCTCTCTTTCTCCCTCTCTCTTTCTGCCCCTCCCTTGCTCACGCTTGCACACGTGCTTTCTCCCTCTCTCAAAATAAATAAATAAACATTTAAAAAGATACTATGAACAATTTTATTTATAAATAAAGTTTATTTACAATGCAGATTGCAGGACAGCAGGGTATGGTACGCATGCCAAATCTGGCCCACAAGCACAGGATGGTTTTTACACTTTTATTTATTTTTTTTTTTTATTTTTTAACATTTATTTATTTTTGGGACAGAGAGAGACAGAGCATGAACGGGGGAGGGGCAGAGAGAGAGGGAAACACAGAATCGGAAACAGGCTCCAGGCTCCGAGCCATCAGCCCAGAGCCTGACGCGGGGCTCGAACCCACAGACCACGAGATCGTGACCTGGCCGAAGTCGGACGCTTAACCGACTGCGCCACCAGGCGCCCCGGTTTTTACACTTTTAACTGTTGAAGAAAAAAGTGAAAGGAGAATATTTTGTGGCATGTGAACATTGTATGAAATTCAATTTTCAGTGTCCATAAATAAAATTTTATTGGATTACAGCCATGTTCATTGGTTTACATATTGTCTACAGCTGTTTTCAACCTACAAAAGCAGAACTGAGTAGTTGCAACAGAGACCATATGGCCTACAAAAGCTGAAGTATTTCTATCTGGCCCTCTACAGAAAAAGTTTGCTGACCTCTAACTTAGACAAACTGGACAAATTACTTGGAAATCACAAGTTAACAAACCCAACATACATAGAAATAGAAAAGCTGGATGGTATTGTATCTTTTAAATAAATCAAATTCATAATTAAAAACTTAACCACAAATAAAACTCCACACCCTGATGACTTCACTGGAGAATTCTTCCTAATTTTTAAGAAGGAAATAATACTAGGGTGCCTGGGCGGCTGAGTCGGTTAAGCATCCGACTCTTGGTTTTGGCTCAGGTCATAATCTAATGGTTAGTGCGTTCGAGCCCCATATTGGGCTCTGGACTGTTGGCGTGGAGCCTGCTTGGGATTCTTTCTCTGCCCCTCCCCCAGTTGCTCTCTCTCTCTCAAAATAAATAAATAAACTTAAAAAATTAAAAAGAAGGAAATAATACTAATTTTACCCAAACTCTTTCAAAGAATACTTCCCAACTTGTTAAATAAAGCCAACATAACTGTGATGCCAAAACATGATAAGCACAATACAAAAAAAACACAACCATGTCTCATGAACCTAGGAGTAAAAATTCTCAACAAAATATTAATAAAAGACTGACTCGATGATGATGATGATGATGATGACAAGAATGGTTGGAGATTAACCATAGATAAAACAAGATTGGCCACTGGTTGATAATATTTGCAGCTGGGTGATAAGTACAAAGGGGTTCACAAAAATCAACTTTTGTGTATGTTCAAAACTGAAACTTTCCATAATAAATTATGTAAAGTTTGGATTTATTGGAAATGTTTTATCAATACACTTTTTTAAAGTTACAGAAGATATAGTTTGTGTAGAAAAAACACATGAAAATAATAAAATCACTCACACACATTTACATATATACATCTACACACATAGGGATTATATGTATAAAGAGTGGAAAGGTCATCCCCAAACTGCATAATACTAGTTATGCCAGGGAAGAAGGCAAAAATTAGATTTCAGACATATTTCCCTTTCTTCCTAAATTTTACTTTGTAATATTATGTACATTCTTTGCACCATGTATATACTACCCTTGCAAAGAAAGGATAAAAAGGCATAAAATGGAAGAGTAGAGAAGGAACTGGCCTTGAGTTGGGGCATGATCCCACAAACTATGAGATGACAGTGAAGGAGCCATGGAAAACCAGGCTCCAAGCCTCTGCCAGAAAACTTTAACTAAAAATAGCCTCTTTGAAACAACTATTGATGATACCACACTGTGCTGAAAACGGCTGGCCTTTAGGAAAACTCAACAATAACATTTCTTAAGCTAAAGTCTCAGAAATCTTGACTTGAGGAGATGGATTGATGAACTGCTTTATCTTGATGGGGAATGCAAATCATCTAAAGCATCCTGTTTGCCATTTTCACTGTGGTTGCCAGGAAGCTTGAAGATAAAATGTTTATCTCATTTTATATCAAATATGGCCAGATATCTTCACAGCAACTTCACCTGCATCTTAATCTTCTATTCTGTCTAAATTTCTCTAATTCATGTGTTCAATGTATTGTCCTTTTTCATTTTATTGTGGGAAAACCAAGTGGGAAACAAACAACCTACCTGGGACTCCATCATTTTCTGTTTCTCTTTGGAAACCAATTGGGGGTGGGGTGGGGGTACAGAAGAGTCTTCAGAGACCAGGCTGTATTAATCACTCTTCAGTGGCTGAATATAAAATGCATTACTTGTTAATTCATTGGTAATTGTCTTTGTCATCTGACCAGCAATGCCACTTCTAGAACTTTTTCTTAAGGTAATAATCATGGATGTGTGCAGAGACTTAACTGAAGGAAATTTCATCACAGATTTGTCTTTAACACCATAATTTTGAAAATAATCAAAATGCCTAATCACTGAGGGCTGAGAAAATAAGTTATGGAACCTCCAAGAGATGAAAAGGCAGGTGACCATTTAAAGTAACACTAGAGACAATTAAGAGGTTCACGAGATACAGAAACCAAATGTAAAGTATGGACCTTGTCTGGACCTTAATTTAAAAAGACAAAAAAATCTTTGAGATAATCATTAAATTTTGAGTCCTGACTAGATATTTGATGATATTAAGAAATTTAACCAATGATGATCAGAAGTTATTACTGTTATTTTATATTGAATATATAAAATTCAAGTATTGACCTTGAAGTCCTTATCTTTTGTATGAAATGGTATATCTGGGCTTTGTTTCAAAATAATAACAACTATATATATAAAGATTAATTGAACTATACATTTAATATTTGTGCATTTTATGTTATCAATAACAAAAAACAATCTGGAAGAAAGAAATAAATGGGTGGTCTAGATTAGGGGTTGGCAAACTTTCCCTGTAAAGAGACAGACAGTAAATATTTCAGATTTGTGAAGCCTATGGTCTTTGTTGCAATTATTCAGTGATTGAAAGCAGCTATAGACAATGCATAAGCCAATTCTGTTTACTGGCTGTGTTCCAATAAAACATCACTTATGGACACTATAATTTGAATTTTATATCATTTTCATATGTCACAAAATATTCTTCTGATTTTTTTCCAAACATTAAAAAATGTGAAAACCATTCATAGTTTACAGCTGTATAAAAACAGCAGCAGGCCATATTTGGCCCACTGCCTAGAGTTTTCCATCCCCTGGTCTAGGTGAAACAACAGTGGCCATGAGTTGATGATTGATGATACTGGGTGATGTGCATAATGGGGTTTATTATATAATTCCCTATATTTTGCTGAATGTTTGAAAATTTTCATAGAAATATACTTAATAGTATATGGAAATAAAGTTAATAGCATGGAAATACACCTGCAAAATGAAGAAGAGGCCGACCACAAGATCACACTCCCAATTGTTTAATAACAACAAACATCTGTTCCCAAAGATATCACAGTGGTTTGTGGCCATCCAAAGTTCAACCCTACCTGACAAAATCTTATTTGTTGGTATCTAATTTCTTTCATTGGATTTTCTTGGGTATCACATGAGTAGAACTGACCTTGAATTCATGGAAGATCCATGAAATATATACAAGATCAGTGCTACAAAACCATAATGAATAGATAATAATTGGGTATTAACTCACTTAAATATCATCCCAAGCCTCAAAGGATAGACCCTGCTATTATCCTCATTTCACAGTGAAGAAACTGAGGCCTAAAGAGGTTTAGTGACTTATTCATGATCACACAGCCAGTGACTAGAGGGTGAAGTGGTGGGAAAACAAAAAGCAGAGAACTCCTCCCTAGCTGTCATGGCACCAAAGTTTTCAGAGATGCGACTCTGCTTCTGAATGCCCTAGAAATTAATTCTCCTCCTAAATTACAGAGGGCATTGTCTGGTTGTTAACTTGAGAATAACAAAACTCTAAATTTACATTGTGCTTTACAGCTCAAAGTTAACTTAAAACCTTAACATTCAAAGCCACAACACGGAAGAGAGAAGCCAAAAATCAATGAAATATTTGCAAAACACATATCACTGATAAAGGAGTAGTATCAGAATATATAAAAACAAGTTCCACAAATCAATAAGGAAAAGGCAGACATTCAATAGAAAAAGGAGCAAAAGATCTGAACAGGTGCCTTACAAAAGAGGATCTAAGATATCAAAAATATATGAAAAAGCAGTCATCAGGGAAATAAAAATTAAAGGCCCAATGTATGACTCCTCCATTGGAATGTTGATACCACAAGGGCCGGAATTTTTGTTTATTCTTGGATGTACTATCCATCTCAAAGAGCCACCCATCATGGACCTCACAGAATCTCAACATTGACCCTACACATTCTAATTCCTGTCTCCATGGACCCTCATCATTCACCCTAAAGACCACCCCATTGCTCACCCCAGATCCCCCATCATTCACCCAACAGATTCTCCATCACTCATCCCACAAACCCCTTTCACTCACTCCCTTGAAACCCTACCATTCACCCTACAGACACTTTTGCTCACTGCACAGACTCCCCTATCGCTTCCATAAACCCCTCATCGAATATCCCACACAGTCTTACAGACTCCCCTCCCTATCACTGTTTTCCACATCATTCAGTCCAAAGGACCCCCTCATTAGTCCTTCCACATGTCCCCATCACTGACCACACAGACCCGCATCACTTAACGGGGCCCCTCACCCTGGCTCTGCTCTCAGGACCCCAAAGCTCCTTCTCAAGACGAACTTGGCTCCCTGCTTGCACAAATGGGCTCAACATCCCCCGAAATTCCCTTTCCCCTCCAGCCCTCCTTGGTGGGTCTGGTTGACGCTTTAGCTTATCTTTCGCATGCCCAGAAACAGCCTCCAAGCCGAGCTCTACCAGTAACAAAAATGGCGTCATTCGGTCTGTGCCAGGAACAACGTCGCCGGCCAGGAAAACGGCCAGGGCCTCACACTGCCTCTTGAGGCTCCCATTCCAGCCAGAAGAGATACGCGTTTTGGAGTCCAGGAAGTCCTCGTGATATTTCCGAGGCAGGGTATTCGGAATTGGTGCTTCGAAAGCAGTGTGAGGCTCCAATGTGTAGCGACTGTTCCGGGCGGGTAAATGGGCGTTCCCGGCCATCGGCAGAGGCACTGCCAGAGCAAAGGCGTGGCGACGTGCGGGTAGGGGTGTTAGGAGGCAACCCGGTCCTGGGAGCGGGGCGGGAGGGAGTGGTAAGGCCGGAGGGTAGAAGCACCGCCTGGGAGATTGCTCTGCAGAAGCCTCATTTCTAAAACATCTGGAGAAAGTGAAGAGTCTTTTTACATAACGTATTCTCTCGTTAACACACCCGGCCCACCTCTAGCAGCCTAGGGTTGTTGCCCTCCGGCCTTCCTATTGTTCCTTCGAAGGGGCAGCGCCCCCTCCCCTTGTGTCACTCAAGGCTCTGCCTCGCCGCGCTCCTAGTCTTCTATTGGCTCCTTCGAACACAGAAGGTCCTCCCTCTCTTGTCACTCACGGGCCAGACTTTCTGCCAGGGTCCCTTAAAGTGGGCAGATGTGGCCTTTTGTAGCCCAATATGAAAGCTAAAAGAGAGGGGGCACCTGGATAGCTCAGATCATTGAGCATTGGACTTCTGCTCAGGTCATGATCTCACAGGTTCGTGGGTTCCACAGCCCCGCTTTGGGCTCACTGCTGTCAGCACAGAACCCGCTTCAGAGGATATCTCTCTCTCTCTCTCTCTCTCTCTCTCTCTCCTCCTCCTCCTCCTCCTCCCCCGCTTGCACTGCCTCTCCCAAAATAAATAAATAAACTTTTTTAAAAAACTGAAAGAATTAAGAGAGGCAGAAGTTTAAGGTAAAACCTAAGGAACATTGATTTTAGAAAACTTAACAAAAGGCTATATTGGAGGCAAACCCTGAATGGGATTGAATAGTTAACAAAATCTCAGATTCTAGATCTACAACATAGAGGAGTTCTGATGGTGAAATAGTTAAAGCCCTAGGATTCAAGACTTCTACCGGAGCACATGGATGGGGGGGAGGGGGGAAGCTAACAAAAATTTTACTTCTAAGTCAAACCAGAAAGGCACTGAAGGTAAAATTGTGGCCTAGTTACCAATTCTTTCCAGAGAGGCTTTGAAAATGTAAACATTAACTTCTCTGGTAGACTGGAGAAGCATCAATGGTGGCCTAATTAGCAAAGGCTCACAATTCACAAACTATACCAAAGGGGCAATGATCGCAGAAGAGTTAACCAAGACCTGACTTCAAGGTCAGACCAAATAGGCATTTATGATAAAAACATGAACAAAGGGCTGGAGTTGATGCACATAGAAGGGGCAATAATGGCACAAGAGTTAGCATCGGTTTGATTTTTCAGCACACACTAAAAGAAGACAGGTGGGGAGGATTTAACTAAGGCTGCCATCAATGTACATAGCTGAAGGGTAACAGTGGGGGAAAGTTAACAATGTGAAAAAAGATTGACACATAAATTGCCCTGATAGTGGAGAAATGAACAGACATCCAAGCATAATACACAAACACAAAGGGACTGTTAACTTTCTACCCTTAAAGCTCTAGATTCTATATCTAGATCAAAACCCGTTAATGGTAGAATAGATAACTGATGCCTGAGTTCAAGATAAAATCAGAGTAGATTTAGATTGGAAAAGTTAATAGAGGTCCAGGTTGGAGGACATAGATAAGGGATTTTGATGGTGGAATGGCTAACAATGGCTGGGATTTGAGGTCACACAGAGGGGCGTGGGTGGTGGAAGAGTTAATAAGGACATGGTTTGAGTGTTGAGCAGGTGGGCATCAATGGTGGAATTTTTCAAAGATGCCTGTATTAGTTTCCTATTGCTGCTCTAAAAAATTACCATAAACTTACAAGTTTAAAACAACACAAGTTTATTATGTTATAGTTCTGGAGGTCAGAAGGCCAGTGAGTTTCCCTGGGCTGAAATCAAGGTAGTAGCAGAATCACACTCCTTCTGGAGGCTCTAGGGAAGAATCCATTTCCCTGCTTTTTCTAGCTTCTAGAGGTCAACTGTATTCCTTGGCTTAAAACCCCTTCTTCCATCTTCAAAGCCAGCATTGTAGCATCTTCAAATCTCTTTATGACTGTGTCCTTCTGCTTCCATCATCACACCTCAATTTTTGACTCTGACCTTCCTCTTTCCTTCTTATAAGGACCCTTGTGATTACACTGGACTTATCTGGATAATCCATAATAATCTTCCCATCTCAAGATTTTTTAATTTACTCATATCTGCATAGTTCCTTTTTCCATGTAAAAACATTCAGAGGGTCAATTGTGGTGGAAGATTTGGTCGGGGCACAAGGTATTAATAGAGAAAGACTAATGATGGTATATGAGGGTTGAATTCAAACCAGATGGGTATCAATGAGGAGCCCAATCTGTTATGTCAGAATTTTTTCAAAGACCTGAGTTCAAGGTCAAAAAAGGAAATTGATGGAAATCTGAATATAGACCCTGGGCCCTAGGTCATGATCGTAGGAGCACTGATGGTGGAAAAGTTAACTGAAGTCCAGATTTAAGATCTAGAGCAAAGCCACATTAATGGTGGCATACTTAATAGAGCCATGAGTTTAAAGTTAAAGGTCATTGATGAGGAGAGCCTGAGTGGCTCAGTCAATTAAGCATCTGACTATTGATCTCAGCTCAGGTCATGATCTCATGGTACATGAGATCCAGCCCCACAGTGGGGCCTGGGCTGACAGCTTGGAGCCTGCTTGGGATTCTCTCTCTCTTCCCCTCCCCCACTCACATGTGCACCAACTCGCACGCTCTCTCTTTCTCTCTCTCTCTCTCTCTCTCTCTCTCTCTCTCTCAAAAATAAATAAATAAAGATTTAATAAATAAATAAACAAACATTTAAAAAGGAAAAAACCATCATTATTGATGAGGGACCATAAGGCAAGCTGAGGACCAAACACAAGCTTGCACACCTCCCACCCCTGGCAGGTGGGATATGTGTGATATTCCTCAGGCACTCCTGGCTTCCCAAGAATAGAGGAAAGGACAGAAAACAAATACTTAAACTGATAGAGTCTCCATCAATTTACAAATATCTTAGTACAATTACAAGAAAAGGGCAATCTTATCAATAGCTTAGTCTCCAGCAACTCCCTACAGTCCTAACCATAATGTTTTGCTAGAGGGAAAAACAACTTTAGCTTGACAATAACTAGGCCTTTAGTAATCTGTGAATCTTCTTTAGCATATGGAAATACCTGTAAGAAACTTCCTCTTGGAGTACGTGGGTGGCTCAGTCAGTTAAGCGTCCAACTTCGGCTCAGGTCATGATCTCGCAGTTCCTGAGTTCAAGCCTTGCATCGGGATCTGTGCTGACAGCTCAGAGCCTGGAGCCTACTTCAGATTCTGTGTCTCCTTCTCTCTCTCCCACCTCCTGCTCTCTCTCTCTCTCTCTCTCTCTCTCTCAAAAATAAGTAAACATTAAAAAAATTTTTTTTAAAGAAACTTCCTCTTGACTTTATTTGCCCCAACTCCACAGTATATAAGCAATCACTCTTCATGACCCCAATGCAGCTCTTTCTGCCCACAGGTCTTGTCCCCATGCTTTAATAAAATCACCTTTTTGCACCAACGATGTCTCAAGAATTTTTTCTTGGCCGTCAGCTCGAAACTCCCATCACTCCAAAACCCCATGAATTATGAAAACCTACAGCGTGGGGAGAGGGAGACCTGAGCAGATGAGCCTTTTCCAGTGCAGGAGTCTTGGATCAAAATGGGAAGAAGATGATGAGAGTTCATCTTCCCCTTGCTGCCTCCCTAGTGGTTGATGCCACATCTTTATAGGTGGTTTGCAGCAAATTGTTTCATTCAGGGCTGGAAAGTGACAGTGCACTGGTGACCTGTGAGAGGTAAGGGAGATGATTCATTTTCAGAAATACCAAATAAAACTGTGCTGTCCAGTTAACAGTACATTTACAACCTATTGGATATATATATGAACCCACACACACAGACACACATAATGGAGTCCCAAACCCTTAGACACTTCATTTCCTGATTCTTCTTCCCCTCTTTGTTTCACGGGCTTCTTTTCATGGGCTTTACAATCAGCATGCACCAAAGAACAAAGGAGGGACTGAAAGTCTCTGCGTCACCTCAGGAAATATACATTTGTTCCAATCAGACTACTTTTTGCTTCACATGGGCATAGGCAATGTCCGGGTAAGGCTGTAACCTCTTTAGTACTCAGCCAATGAGGAATCAGGAGGAACATGCATGATAGGAGATAAATTGCCTACTGTGACTGCCCTGAGTGTGCCTGTCCATCAGACACCTGCTCTTGCAGGAACATAGATTAAAGCCTCGCTTCACTGTGCTCTGATTTTGATTTGGTCAGCTGCCTTATTTCCCACATTTAGGGGCTAGTCCCGGATTCACCTTGACCCACAAGGTCCAGGTCCTCCTGCAAGAGGGGAGTCACATCCCACCCCAGTTTGGGTGGCCTTCCCACAGGAAGACCCCTGGCCCCTCAGGGATCCATGGAACTCGAGACTTTTTGCCTTTGGAGACAAAAGAAGTGACACTATGAAAAGGGTAAAAGACAAGCACTGTGGTGTCCTGATAACTCCATGCATGGACAAAGATAGGAAAATTGGACTACAAGTATGGCCTTGGGGGTTGGGAAATCCTCAGAGGCTGAGTGTGTGTGACTGAGACATATCCTAGATACAAAGCAAATGCAGAGTCTCAATCCACGGACCCGTTTCCTCATGAGGGAAACAGCCAGAGACAGAAGAAGTCGGCTCTGGAGAGTGCAAGAAACCTCCATTAAGGGTGGATGAGGGCCCCAGTGAAACTCAGGAGCAGGAACTAGCTTGGTAGAGTATGGGGAACAAAAATTCTAGGCCTAGGGGTAAGGAAGAATTACCCAGAAAGAGTCAGGGTCTCCTCAGATTGCCCTGGATAGTATGTTGGGGCGAATGTTACAGTACTGGGGATGCTAAGGCTATTTGGGTCTGTTGGTAAACATGCTTTGTGCTTAATAGATTCATAAATTTGCCATCTAAAGAATTCTGATATAACAGTTCACAATTGGTAACTACTTAGTTTTCACTGGAGACTAAGTTTTCTAAGAGTTAAAATTCTGCTAAATGCAGTTAAGAATGATAGAAATAAGGAAAGCATCTCTATATGTAAAAGTAGGTATGTAAAAATATTTTCAAAATGGATATACATTTTTGTTGAAGATAAAAGAAAATAATTTTGTCCTAAATGAGACTGGTTGTTTGGAGAGGAATGGCTTGGGACAAAATCTAAATGTAAGGGAAAGTTGTAGACAGTTCATGAAGGGAAGTCTTTGGAAAAGAATTTTATGTGTGGCCAGGATGGACTAAGGTTAAAATGAATAGGTTTTCAAGGGATATAAGGGTGTTGATACATAGTGGCACATGTACCCCTATGTTTATAGCAGCGCTTTCAACAATAGCCAAATTATGGAAAGAGCCTAAGTGTCCATCAACTGATGAATGGATAAAGAAGATGTGGTTTATATATACAGTGGACTACTACTTGGCAATGAGAAAGAATTAAATCTTGCCATTTGCAATAACGTGGATGGAACTAGAGGGTATTATCCTAAGTGAAATAAGTCAGTCAGAGAAAGACAGATACATTTGTTTTCACTCATATTTGGATCTTGAGAAACTTAACAACAGACCAAGGGGGAAGGGAAGGGGAAAAAATACTTAAAAACAGAGAGGGAGGGAGACAAACCATAAGAGACTCATAAATACAGAGAACAAACTGAGGGTTGATGGGAGGTGGGGAGAGGGGAAAGTGGTTGACAGGCATTGAGGAGGGCCCTTGTTGGGATGAGCACTGGGTGTTGCATGTAAGCCAATTTGACAATAAGTTATATTTAAAAAATAAATAAAATAAGATTAAGACTTAAAAAATGAATGTGTTTTAAAAGTCCTCTGGTATAAGATTAAAATCCTGCTTTACTCTCTGTTAAAAAGACAAAGTTTTCTTGGCTTGTGGGTCTGCTTTTGAAAAACAACAAAAAAGGAAAGATTTCTTTCCTCTTTGCCCAAAAAGATGGAAAGAACTATGATTTTAACCAAAAGGGCAGGACAGTGTGTCCTTTTGAGTTTTTTTTTTAATTTTTCTTAACGTTTATTAATTTTTGAGAGACAGAAAGAGACACAATATGAGTGGGGGAGGGGAAGAGAGAGAGGGAGACACAGAATCCAAAGCAGGCTCCAGCCTCTGAGCTGTAAGCACAGAGCCCAATGTGGGGCTTGAACTCATGGACTGCAAGATCATGACCTGAGCCAAACTCCAATGCTCAACCAACTGAGCCACCCAGGCGCCCCATCCTTTTGAGCTGTTTTAATCAAAGCTTGGTTACCCTTCTTTGATCCAAAGGCAGAGGAGATGATGGCAAGGTCATCGCTGCTACTCTCCAAATGCTCCACATTTGTATTATTTCTGCAATGCAGAGAAATGGGTTCCTATGCTATATGAGGGCTGGATGACTATTCTATATAAAGGGCTTTTACCTGATTACATGGGAGCCATTTTGCTACACTGAGCCCAGTATATGCTGATTTGTACCAATACAGTGACCTTAAAATGGACATCTACATGGCTGGAACGTACTTATGTAGACATTGCCAAAAAAAAAAAAAAAACAAAACAAAAAAAGGCAGGGGAATAGACCTTGACTTTGGCCCTTTTAGCTCCCCTCAATGGCCAATTTTACCCTTATAAAAAAATGGTTTTCACCAGTCTTTTAAAATGTACTTGTAAAGACGAACAGTTTTGTTATGATTGATGTATAAATTACTGTTGGGCCAAAATAAAATCAATGCATCCCTCTACAACCAATGGAATCATGCTTGGTCACAGTCAATACCCGCAAAGTCAATACCCAGGTCAAGCCTGGGTAAGAGCAACTCCAAGCACCTCCTTAGATTGACAAGGCTTTTGGCTGCCAGTCGCATAGCCAGCCAAAACGCAGGACCAAGAGATGACGTTTCTCTTGGTCAGCTATAAGGGATGACTTTTCTTCTTTTTCCTATAGATGGGCAATTCCCCCAACCAAGGCCAATATTCTTTGGGATGAATTCTGAAAAATTGGGATGATTTTGATCCACAAACCTTAACCCTTAGCTATCAATTGCTTTTGCACTGAAGATTGTCCCCAGTATAAATTGGAAGAGGAAATTTGGCCACCAGAGAGAAATATCAATTATAATACTATCCTACAATTGGACTTGTTTTGCAAACATGAGGAGAAACGGGGAGAAGTATCCTGTGTTCAGTGTTTTGGGGCCTTAAGAGATGATCAAGGTATGTATAAAGGTCGATCCTGGCCTACTGGCAAGGGTTCACAATGATGAAGCAAGGGAGCCAAGGGTCCCTTGCCTGTACCCAAAGAAGACCTAGAGAAGTAGGAAGGGAAGTCCTCCACCTCAACTTCCTCCTCCTTGGGTCCTCAATCTATATATCCAGACTTAGAAATGTGCACTTCTGCTCCCTGATGCCCACCTTATCCAGGCCCTCCCCATAATGTAACAGGCATGTTTCCCCTACGAGAAGCTAGAGTGCCAGAAGGAGAAACACAGGGAGGCACCACTAGGATAAGATTGCAAGTACCTTTTTCATTGCAGGACTTAAGACAGATAAAAGAATGTCTAGGTAAATTTTCTGATGATCCGGATAAATAGATAGAGGTTTTTCAGAATATTACGTATGTTTTTGAGTTGATCTGGAAAGATACAATGCTTTTGTTGAATCAGACTGTTAATGAGACAGAGAAGCATGGTGTCCTGACAGCAGCTGAGAGATATGGGGACAAGGAACTTCCTAATTATCATGGGACTAGAGGTCCTATAGGGAACTCCCAGTTCCCTACTGGGGTTCAGGCAGTTCTGCCCCAAGATCCTAATTGGGACTATGATAATCCTGTTGGGGAATGCTATCGTTGCCACTTCCAAGCTTGTGTTTTGGAAAAATTAAGGAGATTTAGGTTAAAGCCTTAAATTAGTCTAAATTGGCCACTACTTTACAAACACAGGATGAGAGCCTGGTGGCCTCCCTGGAAAGATTAAGGTAAAATATACGGCTATCTCCCCTGATATCCTTGAAGCTGAGACAATTCTAAAGGACAAATTTGCCACCCAATCAGCCCCAGAATTTCCAAGGAAGCTGCAAAATTTGGCAGTTGGCCTGGAAGGGACCCTGGAGGAGCTCTTACAAGCTGCCAATTGAGTATATTACAACTGAGATCAAGAGGAGAATAATGAACATGAAAAGAAGCTTTAAAAAAAAAAAACCTAAAGCCTTAGTCGTGGCCTTACTTATTATGTCAGTCCAGACTTCCCGAGGTCTTGGAACCAAGTGCCATTCAGGGCACTGGAAACGAGAATGTCCTTGGAGGGGACAACAGAAGTCGAAACCCCATAAGCCATGCCCTTATGTGGTGATCACTGGAAGATCTGAATGCCCTTGGGGACCTCAACCTGTGGGGTCTCAGATAACCAGTGTCCCTGAAAGGAACTGATGGGGCCTGGGGCTCTTTGGGGTGGCTCCCCTGAACCAACCATCTGTTGGAAACCCAGAGCCTCAGATAACTCTGAAAATAGAAGGAAAACTGGTTGATTTCCGTCTTGACACAGGAGCCACCTTTTCTGTCCTCCTTTCCACTTCTGGCCAACTGTCCAAACACGGTGTAACAATTAGGGGCATCTTCAGAAAACTTATGATTAAATTTTTCTCTCAGCCACCAGGGTGCATATGGGGAGACTTTTTTTTCCACATTCTTTTTTCATAATGCCAGAGAGCCCCTCTCCCTTGCTAGAAAGAGACGAGTCATAATTGACTAAATTAAGGACTATAGTGCTACTAGCTCCAGGACAGATAAACAATTGCCTAAACTTATAGTAATCTGGATATCGAAGATCAATCTTTCCTTGAGGTAAAATTAAATACGTGTCATGGAGTTGTTCCTATGGAAACTGGAGGGCCAAAGGAATCTTTGCAGATTGAGAACCAAAAACTAGTTCAGGTGCTTAATTATTCTAACCAGCAATATCACAAGATCCCAATAAATATGTAAGGGAAGGAAAAACTACAGTTACATTAAAAAAAAAAATATGACCAGACACGTCAGGGACTTTTTGGATGGCTATAATGCATCTTTCCTTCCTCTCGTGTGACCTCCTCCCTAGGAGGCATTGCATTTAGAATAATAATGCTTGTTGGTCTAATATTCTTTTTATATGTCATTTGTAGAAGCCATCGCATATGCCAGAAAAAGAAGACATCCGAGAAAATTTTTCTAGCCCAGACGTTCCAAATACCCTCCCGTTATTTCGGACCTCTGGATCGACCTCTGAACCTGCCCCCCCAACTGTTGTACCTATGTCATCACCCCCTTTCAGCAGGAAGCAGTTAAGATCAGTCATGGTCCCAATTCCTAAGGGCAGTTAGGAGTTACATGTTGAATGCCAGGGAATATGATAGGAAAAGGTGGGATTCAGTAGGCAGAGAGGGAAAGGTTAGGACATGAGGTCCCTGGGTGGGAAAAAAAAAAAACAAACATGTCTTGTAACAATGCTGGGAGCTTCTGACCACAGCAAACCCCCTCGGGCATAAAGTTTCTCTTTAGAAACAGATATCTGTGCCTTATGCCCCAAATAAGGGCATATTAGAAGATAAACCTGACTGTGAAGAGGAGAGTCAACACTTGCTGAACATGTTTGAATGAGAGCTCAAAAATAAAGGAAATATAAATGAAAATGGAATCAACTTAGAAAAGAAGAGAAGGGATTGTAAGAAGTAAGGGAGATGATTCATTTTCAGAAGTACCAATTAAAAGCTGTGCTGTCTAGTTAACAGTAGGTTTACAATCTATTGGAAATATATATGAACGTCCCCCCTATAATGGAGTCCCAAACCCTCAGACACTTAACTTCTTGGTTCTTCCCCTCTCCGTTTTGAGGGCTTTGCAATGAGCATGCACTAAAGAACTGAAGTTCTGCGTCACCTCAGGAAACATACATTTGTTCCAATCAGACTACTTTTTACCTTACGTGGGCATAGGTGATGTCTGGGTAAGGCTGTAACCTCCGTAGTACTCAGCCAATGAGGAATCAGAGGAGGGTCTTGTGTGCTGGGAGATAAATTGCCTGCTGTGACTGCCCCGAATGTGCCTGTCCATCAGACACCTGCTCTTGCAAGAATGTTGATTAAAGCCTCATTTCACGGGCCTCTGAGTCTCTGCAGTCCTCCTTTGATTGAGTCAGTGGGCTTATTTCTCACATGACCTCAACAGGATGTCAGCACTGTCAGAGTCCCCCAGGATGTGACAGCAGCAGGTGCTTAAAGACAATGTCACTGGTCCTGTGTGTGGTTGTATTAGGGTTTGGACATCAGCTAGAGATGCTGCAGCCAACACCGTTAGAGGAGAGAAGAACAAAAGAGGAAGAATGTGGGAGAGAGAGAGAGAGAAAGGCCTCTGAGAGGCTTTAAGAGAAAGAGAATGGAGAGAAGAAGATGAAGAGAGTCAGAAAGAGATAAGCAAATAAAACCAGAGACAAAGTGGGCAACTAACTTGGCGAGTCAGGTATGGAGGGTATCCTGCCCAAGGAACACCAACCCAACTCACAGGTAGAACTGAAGTGTACCAATGAGAATCTATGTCAAGGATCTGGCTACACCAGCCTCTCTCTGGTAGAACACTTGCCCTGTTATCTGTCCAACTGGGTCCCTACTCCAGGATAAATTCACATGTCTAGTGAAACCTGTGGAGAAAATTCCCAAGGGAAAGGTCAAGAGCTAAGGACTGATGCCTTCCTCCCACTGAAGAGGCCTTGGAAGGGGCTTGTGAGGGACTAAAGGAAGCAGAGAAACTGCTCTATCCCTAGAAGCAGCCAGGGTATCCCTAGGGCAGGAGTGAGGAATCTATATCTGACACCCTTGGGATGGGGCTGCAGAAAGTGTCCTCTCTCTGTGCTGCCTGTGCCCCAATAGGTCATTTTGTCCAACCCTCTGCCTCCAGGTAGCCAAGTATCAGGACATACCAGTCGCACCAGTGGATTCAAAGGCCTCAGGGGAGGAGGCCTGTGTCCCAGGTTTCTCAGCAGATGGCCCAAACTGCTTTGCTTTGCAGCTTTGCAGGTTAAAAGGAATTAAGGGCCAGGGGCCAGTGGAGCCATGGGAAATTCTGGGCCAGAGAAGGAAAAACAATTAATTACTCAGGATTTGATGAGCAGTGGCATCTGGATTTCAACAGCTAGAGGCAGTGTGAATCTCAACATCCATCTGGAATGAGGTGCTAAGCTTGAACGTCAGTGCCACCCTTCAAGGGTACTGTGTTTGGTGATCCAGCTTGCTTTGGCTACTGTTGTAGGAACCCAGGTTACACAATCCCAGCCCCATTAACATATCAGTTCTGCTGGGTGATTCAGACCACAGGGCTGGGCCATCGTCTGGACATTAAGCCTTCAGGAGCTGATGAAGCTGTTGCAGCAGGGAAAGGAGGGTCAAGGTCACTGCAAGTAGAGAGTATTTCAGCCCTGGATGCTTGTGAATTAGGGCCTATACTGAGCTTACCCTTCCCATCCTTCAGAGGCTTATCTCAGAAGCTCATCACCTCTACTTCCATTCCTCCAGAGTTTCTAGACCAGTCCAGTTTCCAAGAAACATATCTCAAAATAGATAATCTGATTCCACAGCATGAATTCATTCTTTTTTAAAAATATATTATTTATTTGGGGCACCTGGGTGGCTCAGTCAGTTGAGCATCCGACTTCAGCTCAGGTCATGATCTTGCAGTGTGAGTTCGAGCCCCGCATTGGGCTCTGTGCTGACAGCTCAGAGCCTGGAGTCTGCTTCGGATTCTGCGTCTCCCTCTCTCTCTGCCCCTCCCCCACTCATGCTCTGTCTCTGTCAAAAATAAAAATAAACATTAAAAATTTTTTTAAAGAAATAAAATATTATTTATTTATTTTGAGAGAGACACAGTGCGAGCAGGGGAGGGGAGAGATACAGAATCCCAAGCAGACTCCACACTGTCAGCATAGAGCCCGGTTTGGGGGCTTGAACTCATGAACCGTGAGATCATGACCTGAGCTGAAACCAAGAGTTGGGCGCTTAACCGACTGAGCCACCGAGATGTCCCATGAATTTGGTCTAGCTTAATCAACTGCAGTGGCATTTGGATTTTAACAGTTAGAGGCAGTGCTCTTAAGCACCAGCAACAAACCTGCAGTCCAACAATGTCAAGTTTATTGACCCTTTTCAATGAGGGAAACTACACACCAGAAGAACCATGGGACATCTCACCACATAAAAGAAAAGGTACAATTTTTATAGGATTTGAGGAAAGGATAAACAAAATTTTAATGTTTATTTTTAAGAGGGAGAGACAGACAAACAGACAGAGAGCATGAGTGGGGGAGGGGGAGAGAGAGGGAGACACAGGATCCAAAGTAGGGTCCAGGCTCTGAGCTGTCGGCACAGAGCCCGATGGGGGACTCGAACCCATGGACTAAGAGATCATGACCTGTGCCGAAGTCAGACACTCAACCGACTGAGCCACCCAGGCACCCTGGAAAGGACAAAATATTTTTTTAATTTTTTTTTAACGTTTATTTATTTTTGAGACAGAGAGAGACAGAGTATGAACGGGGGAGGGTCAGAGAGAGGGAGACACAGAATCTGAAACAGGCTCCAGGCTCTGAGCTGTCAGCACAGAGCCCGATGCGGGGCTCGAACTCACGGACCGCGAGATCATGACCTGAGCCAAAGTCGGCCGCTTAACCGACTGAGCCACCCAGGCGCCCCTGGAAAGGACAAAATTTATATGAAATTTAAATGAGCCCTGCTAGGGGAACCTGGGTGGCTCAGTCGGTTGAGCGTCTGACTTCAGCTCAGGTCATGATCTAGCAGTTTGTGAGTTCGAGTCCCACGTCAGGCTCTGTGCTGACAGCTCAGAGCCTGGAGCCTGCTTCAGATCCTGTGTCTCCCTCTCTCTCTGCCCCTTCTCCACTCATATTCCTCTCTCTCTCTCTCTCTCTTTCTCCAAAATAAATAAAAACATTTAAAAAATAAATTAAAAAAAATAAATGAGCTACATCTGTCTACATTGTGTTGTCTGCATAAGTACATTTATTGTGAGGCTCACATCTGCATATTTACTTATTTCTAATGCAGAATTTCTCAACCTCAACAATATTGACATCTTGGGCTAGATAATTATTTGTTGTGGGAGGTTATCTTGTGCATTGTAGGATGTTTAGCATCATCTCTGGCCTCTATCCACTAGATGCCAGTGGCCCCCTCAACCCAATCATGACAAAATTTTGCAGACATTGCCAAATGTCCTTTGGGGAGCAAAATTACCCCTGGTTGAGAACCACTGTTCTAATCGTTTATTGATAGTGAATATGGTAGTGAATAGTCAGTAAAGGATTTTGTGGAATGACTTCTGTTCACTTTTCTATACATAATTTAGGGTGATACATTAAATGAAAGACGCATTAAAATGACAAATCTGTTAAAAGCAAGCCCATTGGCTAAAAAGACAATGTCAGTGGGGTACCTGGGTGGCTCAGTTGGTTAAGGGACGGACTCCTGATTTTGTCTCAGGTCAAGATCTTATGGTTTGTGGGATCAAACCCTGCATGGGGCTCTACACTGACAGCATGGAGCCTGCTTGGGATTCTCTCTTTCTCCCTCTCTCTCCTCTCCCACTCACATGCACACACTCTTTCTCTCTCTCTCTCTCTCTCTCTCAAAATAAATAAACATTAAAAAAAAAGTAGCCTAATAGGGGCGCCTGGGTGGCTCAGTCAGTTGAGCATCTGACTTCAGCTCAGGTCATGATCCTGCATTTCATGAGTTCGAGCCCCACATCCGGCTCTGTGCTGACAGCTCGAAGTCTGGCGCCTGCTTCGGATTCTCTCTCTCTCTGCTCCTCCCCCACTTGCACTTTCTCTGTCTCAAAATAAATAAACATTAAAAAATTTTAAGTAGCCCAATAAAAAATAGGCAATAGATTTGAGAAGATATACAGATGAGAAATAAATACATGAAAATATGCTCAGCATCATTGTCAATAAAGAAATGTAAATTTAAAACATAAAAACCTGGGGCACCTGGGTGGCTCAGTCCAGTGAACGTCTGACTCTTGATTTCAGCTCAGGTCGTTATTCCAGGGTTGTGGGATCAAGCCCCATGCTTAGTGTGGAACCTGCTTGGGATTCTCTCTCTCCCCCTGCTCCTCTTCCCCACTCATGCTCTCTCTCTCTCTCTTTCTCTCTCTCTAAATTAAAAAAAAAAATTAGGAGCACCTGGGTGGCTTAGTCTGTTAAGAGTCTGACCTCAGCTTAGGTTATGATCTCTCAGTTTGTGGGTTCAAACCTTGCATCGGGCTTCACCCTGATAGCTCAGAGCCTGGAGCCTGGTTCAGATTTCTTTGTCTCCCTCTCTCTCTGCCCCTCCCCTGCTTGTGCTGCCTCTTTCTCTCTCAAAAATATATACATAAAGGCATACCACTACACACTTAATAGAATGGCTAAAATTAAAATGACCATAATAAATATTGGCATTTATGTGGAGGAGCTGGACCTCTCGTACACTGCTAATTTGGGAAACAGTTTGATAGTTCCTTTAAATTCTAACTGTGCAACGGGGCATCTGGGTAGCTCAGCCAGTTAAGCATCTGACTCTTGATTTCAGCTCAAGGGATCAAGCCCCTCATTGGGCTCTGCACTGACAGCACAGAACATGCTTGGGATTCTTGCTCTCCCTCTCTCTTTGCCCCTCCCCTGCTCACTTTCTCTATCTCTCTCTCTCTCAAAATAAATAAATAAACATTAAAAAAAAATCTAACCATGTATCTGCCATATGATCCAGCTATCCCATTCTTAGTTGTTTTCCAAGAGAAAAGAAAATATGTCTATACAAAGACATGTACAATATTTGCATGGCAAGTGTATTTGTAATAGTCAAAAACTGAAAACAACCTAAATGTCCATCAACAAATGAATGGAAAAGCAAATTAGAGTATATGCATATTACACAACATGGATGAATCTCAAAATAATACTGAGTGAAGGAAGTTATACGAATAAGGGTACTATTTATATAAAACTTTATAAAAATGCAAACTAAACTTTAGTGACAGGATCAGTGAATGTGTGAGAGTGGGGATGAGAGTGGGGAGAGTGATGAATATATTTAAGATCTGGATTATGGTGAATATGTGTAATATATAAACTCATTAAATTGTACACTTCTAATATGTATAATTTATTGTATGACAATTATATCTCAATAAAGTTTTTTTTCAAAAATTTTAATGCTTATTTATTTTTGAGAGAGCGAGACAGAGCACAAGCAGGGGAGAGGCAGAGAGAAGGGGAGACACAGAATCCAAAGCAGATTCCAGGCTCTGAGCTGTCAGCACAGAGCCTGACGCAGGGCTCAAACCCATGAGCTGTGAGATCATCATGTTCTGAGCTGAAGTCAGATGGTTAACCGACTGAGCCACCCATGCACCTCAATAAAGCTATTTTTAATGTCATAGGTTACAATAGTCTACATGGCCAATCATATCAGAAATACATGCAAGAAAGTCTAAGTTGTTGAACCATGAAACTGGTAGATATATTTTTCTGATATCATACTCAACAGCAGTGGTTTACCTTGAGGAAAATAATACCAACTCTTAAATCTTGAGTTCCCCTACCTATGTCAAATGATAGCTACAATTTGTGCAAGATTCCGTCTTTATGTTACACTTAATATAAAGTTTAATTTTTAAGAAAAGATATTGAAATATAGAGTGAAAAAAATCTTGGGCTCAATGAACAATATTCTTCAGGAATCATGGAAAACTCCCAGAGCCACATGATGCTGGCTTTTTCATCCATCCAGCCTGGAGTCAGAAGGTACACAGCATCCTGGCTCATGGTACAGGCTTTGCCCCCATACAGGGATCTGTCACCACCACTGGGCAGAGAGTGTCTCTTGTTGTCTTTGTAGAAAATTACTGAGCACAGAGACCTCCACCATCCTGGTTTTTCACACCACAGTCTGCAGCCCTAAGAGTTGGCAAGTCTGTCCATACAACTGGCCATAGACTTTCCTGCTTGCAGACGTGTCCATCATTTACATATGCCCTCTGCATGTGCTGGGGTTTACAATCTCCTCCTAACATTATTTTGAAAGATCAGCCAGACATGGTCTTCGTCTATTCCTCTACTACTTGTTAACTGACTCTGGGCAAGTCCTGGCCTCTTGAAACTACATCTGTGATATGGGGCAATAAGGACATCTATATCATATCCTCCTGGGAGTGTATGTTACAATCTCTTGTGAAACCAGAAGAAAGTAAACACAGAACAAATGTATGATATTATTGCCACCATGTTCATGATTTAATAATAACAGCTAATATTTGTTGATCACTCACAATGTGCCTAGCCCTATGCTAAGTGCTTTACAAGTACAAGTTACAACAGCCCTGTGAAGTTATTACTTCATTTCACAGAGGGAGAAATGGAGAGTCAGAAAGGTTAAGTAACTTGCCCAAGGTCATCAGATGTTGAGGCTGGAAAGCGAATTCAGGTCTGTCTGACCACAGAGCCCACATCCCTCCCACCAGTCTCCACTGACTTCTGCCCATGTGGCCTCAGAAAGCTCTGGTCACTCCTTTCCAAACCCAGTGATCCTAGAACTTCAGAACAAGGTGTCTGATTTACTCCTTGTAGTAGGCTGAATAATGCCCCCCAAAGATATTAAGCCATAATCCATGGAACCTGTAAATGTTACCTTATTTGGAAAATGGTTCTTTGTAAATATGATTAAGTTAAGGCTGTTGAGATAGGGAGATTATCCTGGATTATCTCGGTGAGCCTTAAATGCAACCACATGTGTCCTTGTAAGAAAGAGGCAAGCCAAGATGTTACTGAGTGCCCAGGAGCTAGAGAAGCTAAAGAAGGGGGAGAGAGAAGCAACCAAAGGTTGGACCCAGACCAGGAGACAAAGCCAGAGTTGGAATAAAAGCTGCTTTTGCTAAAGAAGCAGCAACTAAAAAAATTGAAAAGATGCCAGTTATCTTTGGACTGCTCACCTCCTTCCTTTCTCTCCAATATGTGATAGCTCCATCCATTAGGAAGTTCTTTGCTGCTGGGGTATGGAGAACAAACATGCAGCTTCCCAGGAAGATAGGAGTGATCACTGGAGCCAACATAGACATTAGCAAGGAGACAGAGAGCTTGGTAGCAGAGGAGCCCAACTATGCATTGCCTACCAAGATATACTTAAGGGGGATAATCTGGCCAGTGAAATCTAGGCCAATACAAAGAACTCTCAGATGCTAATTCAGAAACTGGACCCGTCCAATACCAAATCCACCTGAGCCTTTGCTAAGGGCTTTCTGGCCGAGAAAAAGCAGCTCCATATTTTGACCAACAAAGCAAGAGTGATAATGCATCCATATTCCAAGACAGCTGGTGACTTTGAAACCCACCTAGGAGTCAACCACCTGGGCCACTTCTTTTGTGCCCACTTGCTCCTGGAGCTGCTGAAAACGTCTGCACCCTCACAGGTGATGAACCTGTCATCAGTAACTCACCATGCTGGCAAGATTCATTTCCACAAACTCTAGGGTAAGAAGCACTACAGCCAGGAGTTTTGCTCATTGCCACAGCTAGGTGGCCAATATATTTTTAATTGGGAACTGGCCAAGAGGCTCCAAGGCACAGGGGTCACCACCTATGCAGTGCACCCAGGCATCATCTACTCCCAACTGGTCTAGCACTACTTCTTGTTGTGCCTGCTCTGGAGGGTCTTCTCCCACTTCATCAAGTCAACATGGTAGGGGGCACAGACCAGCCTCCACTGTGCCTTGGTTGAGAGCCTGGAGCCCTAGTGTGACAAGTACCTCAGTGACTGCAGGAGGACCTGGGTGCCCCAAGGGTCTGAAATAGCAAAACCATTGAGTGCCTGTAGAATGTCACTGTGAGCTTCTAAAAATCCAGGACCAGTCCGGCCACAATGAAAAGGGACAAAGGAGAAGGCCCACCCTGAAATATTGTCCTTCTGGTGGAGCTATTGTTGAAAATCTTGCCCTACTCTGATTCTCCTGACCCTTATAGAAACCTTTGCCTATCCAACACTCTTGTGAAGTTGGTTCATGGTACAAGACATTCACATCTACAGAGTATTCTCCAAGACTTACAAGAATTAGCTGTTCTCTTGGGGCAGGAGGACTGGGCAGATCCCAGGTTGGTCATGGGGAAAGCAGAAGAGCCTGGGAAATTGGGGCAATTTTTTCACTAATACCAGAAATGCCAGCCAGCATGCTCAGCTGAGGTAACAGGAGCATCAGTGTTTCATATTTCCAGGGACAGTAAGACTCAAACTTTTGACTGATTGCTTTCATCTTTGAAATACTAGTCACTCAGGAAATACCAGTCATTCAGGAAATAGGAAATTTTTGGTTAACTTTGGACAACTTTCATTTCTTCCTCTGAGCACATTGGAGCTATTGCATGAAGCTGGACCCTCCCATTTTCTTTTTTTCAGTTTTTTTTTGTATTAAGAAATTTTCCAGGCTTTATTGAGATATAATTGACACATAACATTGAGTAAGTTAAGAGCTACCCATTTTCAATCATGCAGATGGTTTCCTTTTCATTTTTTTTTTTTCAACGTTTATTTCTTTTTGGGACAGAGAGAGACAGAGCATGAACGGGGGAGGGGCAGAGAGAGAGGGAGACACAGAATCGGAAACAGGCTCCAGGCTCTGAGCCATCAGCCCAGAGCCCGACGCGGGGCTCGAACTCACGGACCGCGAGATCGTGACCTGGCTGAAGTCGGACGCTTAATCGACTGCGCCACCCAGGCGCCCCTGGTTTCCTTTTCAAAAGAGTCCCCTTTACCTCAATTTTTAGAGAAAATAAAGACTGTGCATTGAAAAGACAAAAGAAATAAGTAGGAGATTTAAGAGATACACACAGAAGAAGGCAATGTAAAGATTAAACACAGAAAGATATGAGGAGGTTAACCTTGAAGATTGTAGCAATGCCACCAAAAGTCAGGGAATAAAGACAGTGACAGGAACTGGAAGAGGTAAGGTAAGGCATGATTCTCCCTAGAGCCTGTGGAGGGAACACAGCCCTCTGACAGCTTCATATTGACCGGTGATACTGATTTCAGACATATGGCCTACAGAACCATGAGAAAATAATTTTCTGTTGTTTGTGTCAACAAGTTTGTGGTAATTTGTTATAGCAGCCAGAGGAAACTAATACAGATTTTGGTACCTGGAAGTGGAAAGCTGCCATAACAAATACCTAAAAGTGTGAAAGTAAATTTGGAGTTGGATAATGGATAGAGGCTAGAAAAATGTTGAGAAGCTTGATGGAAAAATCCTAGATTGAATTAAACAAATTGTTGGTAGAAATATTAACACTGAGTGTTACTCTGGTGAGATCTCAGAAGGAAGTGAAGAGCATGGAAGATAAAACATATATCATTTTAGAAAATACATGTATTGTCAAAAGTAAAATGTTAGAAATATGAATATTAAGGGTTATGCTGGTGGTAAATAGGAAGGAAATGAGGAGCATGTTATTGGAAACTGGAGGAAAGGCAATCTTTGTTACACACTGACAAAACTTACCTGAATTATGTCCTACCATCATGTGGAAAGCAGAAATTATAGGTGACAAACTTGGATATTTAGCTGAGAGGATTTCTAAGCAAAGTGTTGAAGGTATGGCCTAATTTATTCCTGCTGCATTAGTTAAGTGTCAAAGGAAAGAGATAAATTGAGGAAAGAACTATTAAGCAAAATAGGTCCAGGACTTGGTGATTTGGAAATTTTTCAGCATATCAACATTGTAAAATACACAAAATTAAGCTATTTACTCTCATGAAGGTGTCTATGGTGAGAAAGTCAAGAATGTGGTTGTGTTTGCTAATACTGAAGAGAGTAAGTGTGTGACTCATGAATCTCTTCAACCATCTCAGCCATAGCTAGGAATAGAGATGGGATTATCTGGGAAGGATCTGTGCAAGACCCTATGGACTAATGGCATGAATTGCTGTGACATATGGGAAATCTACAAGGTTTTTGAGAATATCATTAGAAAAATTGCCAGAATGGACTGAAAGAGGCAGAGGCAGAGGCAGGACAAACTGGAGGAAGACTGTTAGACTCCCAAAATGTTACAGACACAAAGAAAGGATAATAAAACTGGAGATTTTTACCTCTTAGTCCCCTTTATCGATTTTTCCCATCCCCCTCATTTGGTGACCACAAGTTTGTTCTTTGTATTTATGACTGTTTTTGTTTTATTCTGTTTGTTCACTTATTTGGTTTTTTAGATTCCACATATAAATGAAATCATACAGTATTTGTCTTTCTCTGTCTGACTTATTTCACTTAGTGTAACACCCTCTAGGTCCATCCATTTTGTTGCAAATGACAAAGTTTGATTCTTTTTTGCATATATATTTATGGCATGTATATATCACATATCCTTTATCTATAGATGAACACTTAGTTTGCTTTCCAAAACTTGGCTGTTGTAAATAATGCAATAAACATAGGGGTGCATATATATTTTTGAGCTAGTGTTTTCATTTTCTTTGAGTAAACACACAGAAGTGGAATTGTTGAATTGTATGGTATATCTGTTTTAATTTTTTGAGGAACCTCCGCATTGTTTTCCACAGTGGCCATACCAATTTACACTCCCACCAACAGTACATGAAGATTCCCATTTTTCCACATCTTCACCAACACTTGTTGTATCTTATCTTTTTGATACTAGCCATTTGGACTGGTGTGAGGTGATATCTCATTGTAATTTTGATTTACATTTTCCTAATGTTTAGTGATGTTGAAGATCTTTTCATGTGTCTGTTACCCATCTCAGTGTCTTACTTGGAAAAAGGCCTATTCAGATCCTATGCCTATTTTTTAATCAGATTGTTCATTTTTATGGTTTTGATTTGTATGTGCTCCTTATATATTTTGGATATTAACCCCCTATCAGATATGTCATTTGTGAATATCTTCTCCCATTCAGTAGGTAGGTTTTTTATTTGTTGATGGATTCCTTCACTGTGCAAAAGCTTTTTGGTTTGATATAGTACCAATTGTTTATTTTTTATTTTGTTGCCCTTGCTTCAGGAGACAGATACAAAAACATATTGTTAAGACCAATGTCCAAGAGTTTACTACCTAATTTTTCCTTTAGGAGCTTTAAGGCTTCAGGTCTTACATTTAGGTCTCTAATTCATTTCGGTGTTATTTATGTATATGGTGTAAGAAAGTGGTCCAGTCATTCTTTAGCATGTAACTGTACAGTTTTCCCAACATCAACTTATTGAAGAGACGATCTTTTCCCCACGCTATAATCTTGCCTCCTTTGGCATAGGTTAATTAACCATATAAGCATGGGTTTATTTTTAGGTTATCTATTTGGTTCCATCAATCTATGTTATTGTCTATTTTTGTTCCAGTACCATAGAGTTTTGATTACTATAGCTTTGTAGTATGGTTTGAAATCTATACTATACTAACTTTCTATGTTATAGTATGATACCTCCAGCTTTGTTCTTATTTCTCAAGATTGCTTTGGCTATTCAGGAACTTTTGTGATTCCATACAAGTTTTAGAATTGCTTGTTCTAGTCCTGTGAAAAAAGTTATTGGTATTTTGATAGGGATTACATTGAATCTGTAGATCACTTTGGATATTATGGACATTTTAACAATATTAATTCTTCCAATCCATGACTATGGTATATCTTTTAAATTATTTGTGTCATCTTCAATTTATTTCATTAATGTCATATCTTTCAGAATATGGGTCTTCCACCTCTGTAGTTAAATTTATTCCTAGGTGTTTTAGCCTTTTTGATGCACTTGTAAATAAGATTGTTTTATTAATTTATCTTTCTGATAATCTGTTATTAGTGTACAGAAATGCAACATATTTTTGTATATTAATTTTCTTTCCTGAAACTTTATTCAATTAAATTTATTAATTTTAATAGTTTTTCAGTGGGGTCTCTAGGGTTTTCCCATATATAGTATCATATCATCTGCAACTAATGACACTTTTACTTCTTTCTTACCAATTTGGATGTTTTTTATTTCTTTTTCTTGCCTAATTATTGTGACTAGAACTTTCAGCACTATGCTGAATAAAAGTGGTGAGTGAGCATTCTTATCTTGTTCCTGATCTTAGAGCAAAGGCTTTCAGCTTTTCACTATTGAGTATGATATTAGTTGTGGGTTTGTCATATACGGCCTTTATTATATTGAGGTATGTTCCCCCATACCCACTTTGTTGAGTTTTTTTTTAATATCATGAATGGATGTTGAATTTTGTCAAATGCTTTTTCTGCATCTATTGAGATGGCTGTATAATTTCCATTTTTAATTTTGTTGATGTGGTGTATCACGTTGATTTGTGAATTTTTTTTAATTTTTGTAATATTTACTTATTTTTGAGAGAGAGAGAGAGAGAGAGAGACAGAGCGCAAGTGGGGAAGGGGCAGAGAGAGATGGAGACACAGAATCCAAAGCAGGCTCCAGCCTGTGATCTATCAGCACAGAACCTGATGCAGGGCATGGACTCACGAACCATGAGATCATGACCTGAGCTGAAGTTGGAAACTTAACCAACTGAGCCACCCAGATGCCCCTGAATTTTATTTATTTATTTATTTATTTATTTGAGAATATCGAACCATCTTCCATCTCTGGAATAAATACCACTTGATCTTCGTGAATGATCCTTTTTATGTATTATTGAATTAGGTTTGCTAATGTTTTGTTGAGGACTTTTGCATCTATATTCAACAGGGATATTGGACTGTAATTTTCTTTTTTTGTAGTGTCTTTATCTGGGTTTGGTATCAGGGTACTGCTGCCCTTGAATGAATTTGGAAGTGTTCTTTCTTCTTTGAGTTCTTGGAATAGTTTGATAAAGATACATATTAACTCTCCTTTAACTGTTTGGTAGACAGGGGCCTGGGTGATTCAGTCGGTTAAGCATCTGACTATTGATTCTGGCTCAGGCCATGATCTCATGGTTCATGAGATAGAGCCCCACATTCGACTCTGCACTGACAGTGTAGAGCCTGCTTGGGATTCTCTCTCCCTCTCTCTCTGCCCCTTCCCCATTGGCGCTCTCTCTCTCTGTCTCAAAATATTAAATGTATATTTGGTAGAATTCACCAGTAAAGCCATCTGTACTGGCGCTGGTGCTGGACTTTGTTTGTTGGGAGGTTTTTGTTTACTGAGTCAAAATCCTTTAGTAATCAGTCTAGTCAGACTTTCTATTTTTAAAAATATTTTTAATGTTTATTTATTTTTGAGAGAGAGAGAGAGAGAGAGAGAGAGAGAGACCGTGGGGGGAAGGGGAAAGAAGGAGAGAGAGTGGGGACAGGGGATCTGAAGTGGGCTCTGTGCTGACAACAGAGAGCCTGATGCGGGGCTCATACTCATGAACCATGAAACCATGACCTGAGCCAAAGTCGGTCACTTAACCGATTGAGCCACCTAGGCACCCCTAGATTTTCTGTTTTTTATGATTCAGTCTTGGAAGATTGTAAATTCTAGGAAATTACCCATTTTTCTATGTTGTCCAATTTGTTATATAATTATTCATAATTCTCTTATAATCCTTTATATTGCTGTAGTGTCCGTTTTCTTTCCTTCCTAATTTTATTTATTTGAGTCCTCTTTTTCTTAATGAGTCTGGCTAAAGGTTTATCAATTTTGTTTAAATTTTCAAAGAACCAGTTTTGCATTTCACTAATCTTCTTTATTGATTTTTGTCCCTATTTCATGTATTTCCATTCTGATCTTTATGATTTCCTTCCTTCCACTAACTTTGAGCTTTGTTCTTCTTTTTCTATTTCCTTTAGGTGTAAGCTTAGATTGTTTATTTGAATTTTTCTTTTTCTTTAGGTAGGCCCATATCAGCATAAACACTCAGAACAGTTTTTGTTGTGTCCCAAAGATTTTGGAATGTTGGGTTTCCATTTTTATTTGTCTCAATGTATTTTTTTATTTCCTCTTTGATTTTTTTATTGACCCATTAGTTGTTTAGTAGCATATTGCTTAATTTCCATTTATTTTTTCCAGTTTTTTCTTTGTAATTGATTTGTAGTTTCATACCATTATATAGTCAGAAAAGATGCCTGATATGATTTTAATAATGTTCAAATTATTGAGACTTGTTTTGTGGCCTAACATGTGATCTATCCTGCAGAATGTTCCATGTGCACTTGAAAAGAATATGTATTCTGCTGTTTGGGAATGGAATGCTCTGTATATATCTGTTAAGTCCATCTGGTCTAATGTTTCATTCATACCCATCATTTACTTATTGATTTTCTTTTTTTAATGTTTATTTATTTATTTTGATGGGGGAGGGGGTAGAGGGAGAGAGAGACAACCCCAATCAGGCTCTGTGCTAACAGCACAGAGCCCAATGTGGGGCTTAATCTCACAAACCATGAGATCATGATCTGAGCCGAAATCAAGAATTGGATGCTTAACCAACTGAGCCACCCAGGAGCCCCTGTTTATTGATTTTCTATCTGGATGATTGAACCATTGATGTGAGTGGTGTGTCGAAGTCCCCACTATTATTATTATCAATTTCTCCCTTTATGTCTGTTAGTATTTGCATTATATATTTAGATGCTCCTATTTTGGTGCATAGATATTTACAATTTTTATACCCTCTTGTTATATTCCTCTTTACCATTATGTTATACCCTTCTTTATCTCTTGTTACAGGCTTTGTTTTAAAAGCTATTTTGTCTGATATAAGTATTGCTACCCCAGCTTTTTTTCTCATTTCCATTTGCATGGAATATCTTCTTCCATCTCTTCACTTTCAGTCTGTATGTGTCTTTAGGTCTGAAGTGAGTCTGTTGCGGGCAGCATATAAATGGGTCTTGTTTTTTTTAATCCATTTAGTCGCCCTATGTCTTTTGATTGGATAATTTATTCCATTTACACTTAAAGTAATTGTTGACAGGTAAGTACTTATTGCCATTTTGTTAATTGTTTTCTGGTTGTTTTTGTAGTTCTTTTCTGCTTTCCTCTTCTCTTGCCCTCTTCCATTATGATTTGATTATTTTCTTTAGTGTTATGCTTGGATTCCTTTTTATTTTATTTTTGTGTGTGTGTGTATCTATTATAGGTGTGTGGTCTGTGGATATCATGAGCTTCATATGTAACACCCTATATAGATAGCAATCTTATTTAAATCTATAGTTGTTTAAGTTCAAACACATTCTAAGATCACTATATTTCTACTCCCTCCCCTCCTGAATGTTTCATGTACTTGATGTCATAATTTGCATTTCTATTTTGTGTATCACTTAACTACTTATTGTAGATATATTTGATTTTACTACTTTTGTTTTTTAATCTTCATACTAGCTTTATAAGTTATTAATCTACTACCTTTACTATATGCTTGCTTTTACCAATTTTTTATTTCTCAATTTTCTTACATCTCGTAATGACCTTCTTTTTTTCCATGTAAAGGAGTCTCTTTAACATTTCTTGAGAGCCTGATTTAGTGGTGATAAACTTCTTTAACTTTTGTTTGTATGGGAAACTCTTTATTTCCCCTTAAATTTTGAATGATAATCTTGCTGAAGTAGTTTTGATTGCAGGTTTCTTTATCCTTCATCACTTTATTTTTTTTATTTTAAAATTTTTTTTTCAACGTTTATTTATTTTTGGGACAGAGAGAGACAGAGCATGAACGGGCGAGGGGCAAAGAGAGAGGGAGACACAGAATTGGAAAGAGGCTCCAGGCTCTGAGCCATCAGCCCAGAGCCTGACGCGGGGCTCGAACTCACGGACCGCGAGATCGTGACCTGGCTGAAGTCGGAAGCTTAACCGACTGCGCCACCCAGGCGCCCCCTTCTTCTTTTTTTTTTTTTTAAATTCATCACTTTATTTTTTTTAATTAGGTAATGTTTATTTTCGAGACAGAGAGAGAGCATGAGAGATAGAGAGAGACAGGGAGGGGCAGAGAGAGAGAGGAAGACACGGAATCTGAAGCTGGCTCCAGGCTCTGAACTATCAGCACAGAGCCCGACACAGGGCTCAAACTCGTGGACCGCAATATCATGACCTGAGCTGAAGTTGGACATGTAACTGATGGAGCCACCAAGGCACCCCTCCTTCATCACTTTAAATGTATCATGCCACTCCCTTCTGGCCTGCAAAGTTTCTGCTAAAATATCAGCTGATAGCCTTAAGGGTGTTCCCTTGTATGTAACTAATTACTTTTCTCTTGCTGCTTTTAAGATTCTCTCTTTATCTTTAATTTTTGACATTTTAACTATTATGTGTCTTAGTGTGTACCTTTTGGGGCTCATTTATTTGGGGACTCCTGTGATCCCTGGACCAGAATATCTGTTTCCTTCCCCACGCTAGAGAAGTTTTCAGCTACCATTTCTTCAAATACGTTTTCTGCCCCTTTCTCTCTCTCTTCTCCTCTGGGACACCTACAACATAAATACTAATATGCTTGATGTTGTCTGAGAGGTCCCTTAACCTATCCTCATATTTTAAATTCTTTTTTTTTTTATTTTTGCTGTTTAGGTTGAATGATTTCCACTACACTGTCTTCCAGATAGTTTATCTGTTCTTCTGCATCCTCTAATCTTTTGTTGATTTCCTCTAGTATGTTTTTCGTTTCAGTTGTTATATTCTTCAGCTCTGATTTGTTTTTATATATGTATTTTTTCTCTCTTTGTTCACATTCTAAATGAGTTTATTCACTCCTTTCCCAAGTTCTGTGAGCATCTTTATGATGATTACTTTGAACTCTTTATCAGATAGACTGCTCATCTCCATTTCATTTAGTTCTTTTGCTAAGGTTTTGACTTATTCTTTCATTTGGAACATATTCCTCTGTCTCCTCATTTTATCTGATTCTCTGTGTTTGTTTCTGTGTATTAGGTAGGTCAGCTACATCTACTGGTCTTTAAGGTAGTGGCCTTAGTAGAAGGCATCTTATGGGACCCAGAAGCACAATCCCCTCTGATCACCAGAAGTGGGAACTCCAGGGGTGTCCCTTATGTAGGCTGCATGTGCCTTCCTATTGTGAATGGGCTACAACTGCTGTGAGAATGCTGGTGGGTGGGGCTGACCCCCAGCATGACTGCCTGAGAGGCCTGGTTGAAGCTGCTGTGGATTTGTTGGTGGGTAGAGTTATCCCCTGGTGTTACTGGCTGTGAGGCTTGTCCATGACTCTTACAGGCATGCTGGTGGAGGAAGCTGTGCTTCCCTGTCACAGGAATCACTTTGCAGGGGCACTGGTCCCAAAGGAGGCTGTCCATAGAAAGTGGTGGGGCAGGAGCTGCTTTGAAGGGGTGCCTATTGAAGTGGGTGCATTGGTAGGGTAGGGCTGCAAGGAGTCAGACAGGATAAGTGGTACTATCAAGGTAGATGGACAGTGACAGAACTGGTGCATGCCAACACTGGGCCAGCTAGGCACCTGTCAACACTTCTGTTCCAGGAAAATTTCCTACAGATCTCTACCCCTCCACCACATGCCCTAAAATTAGCCAATAAATCTTCTTCATATATGGCCTAGCTGCTTTTCAAACTGCTGCCTCTGTGCTGGGTGTCAGAGCAAGTGAGATTGTGTAAGCCCTTTAAAAACAGAGCCTTGGGGGGCACTTGGATGGCTCAGTTGGTTGGGCATCCAACTTCGGCTCAGGTCATGATCTCACTCACAGTTCGTGAGTTCAAGCCCCATGTCGGGCTCTGTGCTGACAGCTCAGAGCCTGGAGCTCATTTCAGATTCTGTGTCTCCCTCTCTCTCTACCTGTCCCTCGCTCACACTCTGTCTCTCTCTCTCAAGAATAAATAAACATTAAAAATACTTTTTTAATAAAAAAATTTTTTTAAACACAGAGCCTTGGTTTCCTACAGTCCACCAGCTCTCCCAGAGTTAAGCCCCACTGATTTTTTAAAGCCAAATGTTATGGAGGCTCATCTTCCTGGTGCATATCTTCAGGGCTGGGGGTACCCAATATGGAACTTGAACCCTTTGCTCCTCACAGAGGACCCCCATGTCTATCATATTCCTCCCACTTGTGGATTGTTACACCAGGGCTTTGGTTCCCAACCAGGTTTCATCTCTGCCTTTCCTACCCTTCTTGATAGGAATTTTTCTTCATATCTTTGGCTGTGGAAGAGGTTTTCTGCTAGTCTCCAAGTCATTCTCAGAAAGAGTTGCTTTAAATGTAGTTACAACCTTGATGTGTCTCTGGGAGGAGGTGAGTTAAGGATATTTCTACTCTGCCATCTTTCCCTCTAATAGTGATAACTTGATTTCTAGTGTCCAAGTCCAAAGAGGAATTTTAACCCAGGATGGATCATGCGAAGAGTTTCATCCATACTTATTTTAAGTGATGAGATTTGGTACTTTTGAGCTGATAATATGAAATGAGATTGTGGACTTGAGTTGATGCATTGAGAAATCTGGGTATTGGTGATGTAGTACATGTGTTTTGCATGTGGGATGGATGTGAATCTTCTGGGACCAGAGGTCAGATTATGGGAGACTGAATAATTTCACCTCTCCCACCAAAGATATTCTATTTCCTGGAATTTATGTGTGTTACCTACAATACCAACAAAAAAAAAAGACTTTGCCAGTGTGATTAAGTTAAAGATCATGATATAGGGGGATTATCCTAGATTATTTGGGTGGGTTCTAAATGCATCACAAGTGTTCTTATCAGAGGGAGGCACAGGGAAATTTGTCACCAACAGAAGATAAGAGGGGGATGTGACCATGGAGGTAGAGATTTGAATAATGCAGCCACAGCCAAGGAATGCTGGCAGCCTCCAGAAGCTGGAAGAGCAGAGAGAAGATTCTCTCCTAGAGCATCTGGAAGGAGTACAGCCTTGCTGACACCCTCTTTTCAGCTTAGAGAAACTAATTTTAGACCCTGGGAAAATAAATTTCTCTTGTTTTATTCCACAAAACTTTTGGTAAGTTGTTACAGCAGCCATAGGAAATTTGGGTGATCATTAGAGATTATGTAGATTATGTTGAAAGTCCCTTGTAGTTTTTCAACGTTTTTATTTATTTTTGGGACAGAGAGAGACAGAGGATGAACGGGGGAGGGGCAGAGAGAGAGGGAGACACAGAATCGGAAACAGGCTCCAGGCTCTGAGCCATCAGCCCAGAGCCTGACGCGGGGCTCGAACTCCCGGACCGCGAGATCGTGACCTGGCTGAAGTCGGACGCTTAACCGACTGCGCCACCCAGGCGCCCCTAAAGTCCCTTGTAGTTTTAAGATGCATTCATTCATTCAACTAACCAACAAATATTGAAAGCCATATAAAACAGTAATTAAAAGCACAGACTTTGGACTCAATTCAACTTGAGAGTGAATTGTGTGACCTTGATCAGGCAGCATAACTCTCTGAGCCCCAGTCTCCACATCTACACAATAGGGATAATAACAGTACTTAACTCAAGGTGAGGTTGTGAAAATTACATGGGATAATGCACACATACAGCTTTGTGCTGGGCACAAGGGTCATTGCCCTGTCCCTGTTCTAAGAGACCTATCATTCTGGGAGGAAAAACTTAGAGAGATCAAGACTGTGGACAGAAAGCACAGGAGGAATTGGGGACCCGTTGGAGGCACTGGTGGTAGGGGGTCGGAACGAATTCCTAGAGAAAGTATCTTCTGAGTCCCCTGAGGGACAGAGCAAGCTGTAATTATATGGATACTCTTTTTAATACTATTACTATTAAAATATTACTATTAAGGAGGAAAACATTCCTGGTTATCAGGTCTTCTAGAAAAAGCACATCTTTCAAAAACACCTATCAAAAACAGTGTAAAAAAAAAAAAAGTTTAAAATAATTCCTGTCCCTCACTGGGTTTGCACAGGGAGTCATGCAAGCCCCCACTTCCACGTTGGCTGCTGACACTGCTACCACCACCATCACTGCCTTGATCCTTTATCCCTCACCATGGCTGAGGACCTGTCTTCGGCCACGTCCTACACCAAAGATAATTTCTACTGCTCCACCTGTTAGGGGGGCTCCAAACCGCCATGGGGCCATGGCCTATCAGCACATTCTGTAAGAAATGTTTTCTGACTGGGGCGCCTGGGTGGCTCAGTCAGTTGAGCATTCGAATTCGACTCAGGTCATGCTGACAGCTCACAGCCTGGAGCCTGCTTCCAATTCTGTGTCTCCCTCTCTCTTTTCCCCTCCCCCCACTATCTCTCTCTCTCTCTCTCTAAAATAAATAAACATTGAAAAATTTTTTAAAGAAATGTTTTCTGATTTTAACGAGAGAGCAGAATACGTTGTCCCCTCTGTTATGGAAATGTGACTAGACTTAAGAGAGAATGTCCCGAACAAGCCTTAGACCTTGAAACTGTCATGATGAAGTTTTCAGGTAGTTGTAGATGCTGTGCAAAACAGATTAAATCCTGTTACTTGAGATATCATTACAAATTTTATTAAGAAGTATCAAGATGGGGGGGCACCTTGTTGACTCAGTCGGTTGAGCATCCAACTCTTGATTTCAGCTCAGATCATAATCTTGCAGTTCGTGCAATCAAGCCCCCCATCAGGCTCTGTGCTGAGTTCTGGGCCTGCTTGAGGTTCTCTCTCTCTCTCTCTCTCTCTCTCTCTCTCTCTCTGCTTCTCCCCTGCTCATACACTCTCTCTCCCTCAAAATAAATAAATAAATAAACTTAAAAAAAAATATCAAGATAAGGACATCTGGGTGGCTCAGTCAGTTGAGCATCCAACTGTTGATTTTGGCTCAGGTCATGATCCCAGGATCATGACTTCAAACCCTGCATCAGGCTCTGCACTGAGCATGGGGCCTACTTAAGATTCTTTCTTTCTCCCTCTGCCCCTCTCCCCTGCTCTCTCCCTCTCTCTCAAAAAGGAAAGCTTTCAAGATGAATATTGTGTTTCTTCTATCATTCCAAATTTTCAGATCTCTCAAGATTCAGTAGAGAACATTAATAGGAGAGAAACACTCACCTCTAACAACACAGAAATTTGTCAAGAGAATACAAGCTTTTCTGGACATCCCATCATTAAGTGTCCCTTTTGTCAAGGGTCAAATTTTACCTGACAGCGTTTATGGAATCACTGTAACAATGATCACATAGTTCCTATTTCAGACAGTACCGGTGATATGCCCTATTTGTGTGTCTCTTCCTCGGGGAGCTCCTAGCCAAATAACTAGAAATTTTGTTAGTCATCTAATCAAAGACATCAGTTTGATTATGGATAATTTGCTAATCTTCATCTAGAATGAGGAAATCCAATATGAGACTGCTGTTGAAGGATCGACTTATAAAGACTGTAGACATCTCTGCAGCTTTGTACCTGCAAATGCTATCTTTAATGGGACAACTACATGAAGTCTCTGTTTCAATAACTTCATACATATATTAATGAAAGGAATTCAATCTTTTAAAAGTTTAAAATTCTGAAGTCACTAGAGTAGTCCTAGAAAAGACCCCCATAGGGGCGCCTGGGTGGCGCAGTCGGTTGAGCGTCCGACTTCAGCCAGGTCACGATCTCGCGGTCCATGAGTTCGAGCCCCGCGTCGGGCTCTGGGCTGATGGCTCAGGGCCTGGAGCTTGTTTCCGATTCTGTGTCTCCCTCTCTCTCTGCCCCTCCCCCGTTCATGCTCTGTCTCTTTCTGTCCCAAAAATAAATAAACGTTGAAAAAAAAAAAAAGACCCCCATACCTGAGGAAGTTGGAGATTGATAGCAAGGATTTGAGGCGATGGTTTCATATTTCGCATTTATTAAAACTAAACAACAAATGCACAGAACAGAGCAGTACGCTGAAGAAAAAGGGACCATCTGAGCATGCGCACTTAAGGGCCTACGGAAGCTAGAGCGGCCAACTTTGGCAGAGCACAATCCTGCTTCAAGCGTGAAAATCAACCCACTGTGAAAAAAACGGTACTGTCCCTGGAGCTGGACTTAATAGACCCCGTGACTGACTCCCTTGCCTCGCCTACTTTCTTACCCCCTGATTGGCCAGTTCAAGTTCATTCACTGTTCTGATTGGTTGTCCTTGGGCAGTAGAATTGTGGGATATCATCCGTTGGAGCGGCTTTTCGCCTCTGCTTCGCCTCTGAGGGAAGCGTTCTTTTCGGACAGTTGCAGACCGGTCAAAGGTGGGCAGGTAAAAAAGTAAGGAATCTCCACAGGTCACTCAAGTAGTTTAATTCTCGCTGGGCCTCCCAACATCCTCAATATCCCTAGGACTGAGAAGTGACTTAAAGCCTTTCAGGGCAATCCCCGTCAGGCAAAGATAAAACTAGTTTTTCGTCTGTGAGACTTTCTAATTGGCCTTCCTGAGGAAAGAACTCCCGTCAGCCTGAGAAACCCCCAAACCAGCTAGATGCCCCTAGATTTCTTCAACCAGAGATAATATCCACTGCCTAAGTGACTCTTTTATTGACTCCTCTAGGATAGAGCAGAAACCTTCTTTGCCTTAGAGACCCCTGAATTTTCTCTCCCTAAGAGATTCCCAATGTTGAGGAACACCAGATTGCTGCATTGAAACTTTCCACATTGCTGCATTGCCTAAATGATGGCTGATCGAGTAGTCTTGGAGATTCTAGCAGTCTTCACACCAATAATTTTCAAATAACCTAATAATGGGCTCTAAATCCACTTTATGTTAGCAATCCTCATTTATTTTCAACAGAGCAAAACCCCACATCCCTCTGCCTGAAAACCTAAACCCATCTGTCAGAGACACCATATGGTCTCTGGGACTTACCTCCTCACTCTTTTGCCTCAAAACATGCCCCCTTCCCCCTCATAAAACTAGATGCTCACTTCACTTCTTGCCCAACAAGGTTGTCTTTATATCTTTCCTTCAGGATAAGCCAAACTTCAGGCAAACTACTATCAACAGTAACAAATCCCTTCTCAAAGTCTCAAGGATGCATTAATGCTTACAGAAAACCTGTCATTCCTAACCAGTACTTCTCCCAAAGATCTCCAGCTCCCTGTTAATTTGACTCTGCCCCCCCCCCAACCCATGTCCTTTTTCAGGGGCAGATAAGCCCAGGATGGAGAAAAGTAGAACCTAGAACTCCAGGTAACTGACGAAATGTAGCCTACCCTCAGTGCTATCTCCCTTCCTCAGGTCCTTTGGATACATGACTGGAGAGATTTAGGTTATGTCCCTTCAAGATCAAACCATCTCCAGCACTATGGACAAAGGCAACTCCTTTGCAAAGAGGCCCAAAGAGGTTACCCAGAAATCAGAGGAGAAATGCAAGGTGAGGTGATCTGGAGGGGGTAGAGGAGTGGCCCAGGGGACACTGTAGAGTGACTAGATTTCTGAGGAGGTGAGGTAAGAGGCACTGGAGAAAAGGAGCAGGGTGTCAGGGGGAGATCCAGAGACTCAGGAGCTTCCCATCCTCACTCTCTCCTCATCCACCATCCCTGGAGACAACAGATCTGTGACTTTGCACTGCATTTGGTGACTCTCAGTCCATTCTGGAAGGTGAAAGAGCATGCTACCAGCATTAAGCATCTACTGCATGCCTGGGGAAAGGCTAGAGAATGTTACCCATGACATTAACTGCGAAGGATTATTATCCCCAGTTCACAGATCCAACATTGAGATCCTGTGGCAGAGGAAGAGACCCCAACTGAAGACCAGACATGTTTAGCTGAGTTGCTGTTAGGATTTACTTATTTTTCTTTCCTAGGAATTCGAAGCTATTTCCAAGTTCTTCTCTAAGGAAGAGTGGGCAAAACTTGGATACTCAGATAAAATCACCTATGTGTACATGAAGAGAAACTATGACATCATGAATGGTCTAGGTAACAGGAAGTTCTGGGTACAGACAAGCCTGGGAACACATCACTACCCCCTCAGTCCCTTTACATGCCACGGCTTCTTCCTAGGCTGCAAGTGTCCCACACCTGCCCTTTGTGCGGGGAGAAATCCTAGGGCAACTTCAAGGCATTCTTTTCTTTTTTTCTTTTCTTTCCTTTCTTTTCCTTTTTTTTTTTTTTTTTTTTAGTGTTTTATTTATTTTTGAGAGAGCTAGCATGAGCGGGGGAGGGGCAGAGAGACAAGGAGACAGGGAATCTGAAGCAGGCTCCACGCTGACACCAGCAAGCCTGATGCAGGGCTCAAGCTCACCAACTGTGAGATCACAACCTGAGCTGAAGTTGGACGCTCAACCGACTGAGCCACCCAGGCGCCCCTCTGCTCTTTTCTATTCTGTGCAGGGCTGAGGGCCTGGGGTGGCCACAAAGATGCTCAAACATAGATCCCACATGTTTCTCTTCTGCTCACCTTTGTTGGGATTCCCCCAGCTGATGAGCTTTACTTTTCCTGCTGCTTCCCAGGATCCCACCCCACATTCCTCTCCTCTCAGGTTGTCTCTTAAAGAACAAATATTTTGCTTCTTTCTAGGTTTCAAGACCACCCTCCCAGCCTTCATGTGTCCTAAAAAATGTGCCACAAAGTCCAGTGGGCATGATTCTGATGAAGACCAGGACTCCGGGAATGAGAGTAAGTGGACAGGAAGGGCCTGGAAAGGGTCTCCTAAAGCCCAACTGCTTTGGGTCCAGCTGCTTGGGAAGGATTCTCAGGAGTTTGCTCTCTCAAAAGTATCAGGGCTGAGTGAGAAAAGTTGGATGTAGAAGGTTAAGTAGAGTCAGAGGCCATTCATATAAAATCCTAAAACATGCAAAATGAGAGTATATATTTTTATGGATAATAAGCAATGGTAAATGTATAAAACCTGAATGAGAATAAAACCCATCAAATTCAGGAATGCAGAAAGAGGGAGGGCAGGGATCAGTGAGGACTGTACAGATGACTTCAGCTGTTACTTGTTTATTGTGTTTTGTTATATATATTTTTAAGTTTTATTTATTTATTTTGAGAGAGTGTGTGTGTGAGAGAGAGCAGGGAAGGGGCATAGAGTGAGAGAGAGTGAGAGAAAATCACAAGCAGGCTCTGCAGTGTCAGCATGGAGCCCGATGTGGGGCTCGAACTCACAAACCATGACATCATGACCTGAACCAAAATCCAGTCAGACGCTTAACCGACTGAGTCACCCAGGTGCCCCATGTTTTCTTATATTTTGAATAAAGATCTCAGAACAATCTGAAGCAGTTGTGGGATAATGGTAATATCTGACTAGACTCAGTGATAGATGTTCACGTGTTTCCCATATTATTCTCCATAATTTTCTGTACATTTGAAACACTTCTTTTTTTTAATGTGTTACTGTTGCTCAACACAGTTAATGAATCACAGGACAATTAAGAAAAATATAATTAAAGTCTAAATCCATGTGGAGCACCTGGCTGGCTGTTGGTAGAGCATGAGACTCTTGACCCCGGTGTCATGAGTTCAGGCCCCACATTGGGCATAGAAATTACTTTTTTAGTATATGTGCTGCCAAAGTGAGCACAGAAGTTACTTTAAAAAAAAAAAAAAGTATAAATCCACTGAGGCGCCTGGGTGGTGCAGTCGGTTAAGCGTCCGACTTCAGCCAGGTCACGATCTCGCGGTCCGGGAGTTCGAGCCCCGCGTCAGGCTCTGGGCTGATGGCTCAGAGCCTGGAGCCTGTTTCCGATTCTGTGTCTCCCTCTCTCTCTGCTCCTCCCCCGTTCATGCTCTGTCTCTCTCTGTCCCAAAAATAAATAAACGTTGAAAAAAAATTTTTTTAAATAAATAAAAAATAAAAAAGTATAAATCCACAAAAAACTTCAAGAGTCAATTTCATAATAGGGCAGAGGTATTGGGTAAATATCTTAAGAGAGAGTGATTAATGCATTATATAATATACGTGTGTGTGTGTGTGTGTGTGTGTGTGTGTGTGTGTATAATGCATCATATGGATTATATAATGACATACAGCTATTTGGTGTTTTTACCCAAACCAAGTAGTCTTTTTGCTCCTAATCCAACCTGATTCTAGGTGTTGAGCTTGGGAGAGAGTTTGAGACAGCGATTCTCCACACACCGAGTTTTTCTAGTTGTCAGTGAGCACAGGTAACACACAGTGAAAAGGGTAGCAGATTCTAGAAATCTGTGTGCATTTGAGCAGTGTGTGTACTCGCTGTAAAGAGGATGAGATATACTCACTTGGTCTCTGCTCTGACGGCACAGTTGTAAGCAGACAGAGTCAGAATGTTCAAACCATCTCCAACAGACCTGTGACTCTCCAGGAAGACAGACCAGATTCCACAAGTTCCCAAAACTACTGTGAGAGGGCTGAAAATCTAGTGCTTGAAAATCTACAAAATTTTTGACACTAAGGGAGTATCTTTTTATTATTATCATTTATTTATTTTTAGGGAGAGAGTGTGTGAATGGGGGAGGGACAGGGAGAATCCCAAGCAGGCCCCGCACCAGGACCATGACATGGGGCTCGGACCTACGAGCTGTGAGATCATGACCTGAGCCAAAACCAAGAGGTGGATGTTTAACTGACTGAGCCACCCAGGCACCCCTGACACTAAAGGAGTATCTTTTTACTGGAAACATTCCAGAACCACTGCTAAATCATCCATGGTTCATCATACGCCTAATGACTTGGTTAAAGTATAACTGGCATATTATAAAATTCACCAGGTTTAAGTAGACAGTGATTTTAGTTGTCACACATCTTTAAATGAATGCAATCAATTTAGTTTAATTAATTCAGTTTAATTGGGGGGAGACGCAAGAAATATGTAGTAGAATAGGATGAGGTAGTGATGGAGTTTAGTTCACATTTTATAAATCATCAGAAGGAAAATTATGAATTATGATGCCATGAATAAATGTATAATCACAATTTAAAGATAATTCAGGGACACCTGGGTGGCTCAGTTGGTGAAGCGTCCAACTTCGGCTCAGGTCATGATCTCACAGTTTGTGGGTTCAAGCTCCACGTCAGGTTCTGTGCTGGCAGTGCAGAGTCTGGAGACTGCTTCGGATTCTGTGTCTCCCTGTCTCTCTCTTTCCCTCACCCACTTGTGCTCTGTCTCTTTCTCTCTCTCAAAAATAAATAAACATCAAAAAAAAATTTTAAAGCCAGTCTCAAAATAACTCCTTGACAATAAGTGGATTCATAACCCTTTCCTCAGAATTCCCTGATACTACAGGAGTCTCTGGTGTTTGGGAATGTTTGTCAACAGAGAAAAACTTCCACTTATCATTTCTTTTAGATGAACCTCTTCAGGAGGATTCTGATGTGCAACAGAGAAAACACCTGAAGGTGAGTATCTCCCAAATCTAAAGAACCAGAGACTCTTTCTTCCTCCACAGATATGAATATCGGTAAGAGCGAGGGAATATTGAATATTGCCTGACCCTTGCTGCCTCCCTTTCATGATCTGTTTATCACAATTCCTGATGTAGCATCAATAACTTAATAATTAGAGATTGTGATAGCTGATACTTCTGTTGTTTTCATACTGATGTCAGATACTATTTTAAGCAATTCACAAGGATTAATTTCGTTAATCTTCAGAAAACGTCTATGATGTTTTCCTATCATTATTCTCAGATAATATTGAGGATATTAGTAATAAAAACTAATCATAAAGATGAGGATGTTGTGGTGCAGAGATGTTAAGTAATTTGCCTGAGACCACAGAGGTAGTGGTAGTAGTCTGTACATTTGAAACATTTCTTTTTTTAAAGGGGTGATTGTTCTTGCTAAACACTGTTAATGAATCACAGGACAATTAAGAAAAGCCCCCAAAGGATTTCCAAGCTCAAGAAACTTTTCATGTGTTTATGAAGTTCGAAGGTTTCTCCCAAAGCTTTACCCCACAGAAGCTGATCATGCTTCTGTTTAGACACCTACTCTCGCAAAATGAAATACCAGCTCCCCTCTGCTCTGTGGCAGGGACACTTTCATGTGGCTTGAGAATGGCCTGAGCTGTCAGCCCCTCCCTACTGTGATCTCCTTTGGGGCTTTGTCAGCATCTGAGGCATCTCTGAAGCCTCGATCCCAGCCCAGGGAGTCCCTCAGAGGTACCTGAATGTTCACTGAATAAGTGATTCCACAATTGTAGAATAAACTCTACTTTAGAGGGTAAAGGCATCTGGGACAGTTGAGACGGTTGGAGACAGTTGAGAGAATTCAAAGAAGGATCATAAAAGAAAGTATTCATTTTCATTATTACCACATTAAAGTGTTTGCAAGCTCAGTACTTTCACTTAGCTTCTTTTACTTTTATTGTTCACTATTTCATAAACGAGGGAACTGAATGAAAGGTAACTTAAGATTGTTGGTCAGTGACACATCCTGATGCAAGCAGAATTGGTATGAGAGCCACCTTGCCTAATTCCACATTCAGTGTTCTTGCCAGCATAGGATAGTAGGTGACATCTGGTGCTGCTTTCTTTGCTGTCTATATTAATGTCTGTGAACTATTCCTTTCCTCTCCCTTCCCTGTACTCCTCTCCTCTATACCATTTTCCAGCAGTGTTTTGTCTCTGTGCATTTTTACATTTATTCTCCCTGCAGCTCTCTACTAGCTTCTATGCAAGAAAGGAGCCCCTCATGGGGATTCTTAGAATGCTATTCTACCCCAACTCTTCTGTCTACAACACTCCACTTACATGGAGCATTTTGCTGTTTGCAAGAAGGTGAAGACAAACGTTCTAGCCCTGGAGACATCCTCATTTAGGCCATTCCTTTTTGTTCTAATCTCCCAGGCTCTTCATAATTTAGGTACAGGTGATATAATGATCTTCCAGGGTTTTAGGACATTAATCAAAGTACTGCATGTGAAGACATTTTGTAAGCTCTAAAGCACTAGAGAAATGCTGTTGATACTGTTTATGTATGACCTTCACATTAAAAAGGTGATGCACAAGAAACCAAAGGAAAAAGATGATTCAGACCCAGTGCCAGTAACACTTGTCTCTAAGCAGGTTCAGGAACAGCAGCACTGCCCAGGAAAAGCGAGTGCCCCTGGTAAAAAGAGTAAGAAGAAACCAGGTAAGAGGTAGCTATGTGGGAACGACTCCTCTGTTTCCTGGCTATGTTCAAGTATGTGGTCTAGGTATGGGGGATGGATCTTGGACAGGGTTGTAGCCAGACTGGACTAAGGAGCTCACCGAGCTCCAGCTGAGATATTAGAACATGACTTCCAGGGTCATAGACCTGACTTGTCATTGATATAAAAGCTAAGTAACTAGGGGTGCCTGAGTGGCTCAGTTGGTTGTGTCTGACTCTTGATCTCAGCTCAGGTCATCTCAGGGTTGTGAGTTCAAACCCCATGTTGGGCTCCATGCTGAGTGTGGAGCCTACTTTAAAAAAATAAGAATTAAAAATAAAATCCAAGTGACTATAGGCAAGTCTTCTAAATTCTTTGAACTCCAGATTCCTAGTCCATAAAATGGAAATAAAGAATCATAGTTCACAAATTGTTCAAGGGCGTTAAATCTAGAAAGCTTGACAATATGAAATGTGGTCAAGTAATTCCATCTGTGATAACCTGGGAATGCATCTTACAGTTGTATCCCCAGCCCTCAGCCTGACACACAATATGCCCTTAACACAAATATGCTGAATGAAAGAAGGTCTGAATGAATTTTCTGCTAAGTAAAGAGGTTGGAAATCTAAATCTGACAATGGGAAGAGCCAGAAGCTAAAACTGTGGGCATTTGGTGTGTATTGGTCTAACATCTCAACCTCTCTGAGCCAGAAGATGTGGAAAACAGACTATGTCAAATGCCTGTGGGCACTTGGGAGGGAGGAGGCATCTCCTTATCTGAAAACAAAACAAAACAAAACAAAACAAAACAAAACAAGAGACTTATACTCCCCAACCCAACCAACTCTCATTTACCAACTCTTCTCCACCATAGGATCCAAGAAAGGGAAGAATATTTGGGCCAATAGACTGCGCCAAAGAAAGAACCTGATAGCATATGAAGAAATCAGTGATCCCGAGGAAGATGACTAATCCTGTAAGTAACCCTTCAGTCCATACCCGCAGCCCTGCAAAATGTACTTGTCTGTTATAGAACTGGTATCCCATCTTGTCGCTTATTCCCCAAACCATTCCTTTCTCCTAGTCCCTTGGGGTGCAGCATTGAAGCTAAATGATGAGGTTTCCCATGCTCTTTCTGCTCCCTGCTCAGTATACCCAGGGATCCTCCCTACCTAGAATGATGTGGGCTCCCAAACCCCTGGTCAGCTACTGATGTGTAGGCCACACTTTCCTGTAGTCTGGGAAAACTCAAAAGACAGGTAAGGGGGTCACTATGGCATGAGCATAAGGTTCACTTTGAGGAGCAGTGGGAGATGCATGCAGATGATGAAGTAGGGTAGAATCAGAGTGCTCACAGCCGAGCAGGTGTGGATGAGGAGTTTGGTATTGATTTATCAGACAATAGGAGCTCACTGCCACTGATTCTCCTTCTCTTTCCTTGCCTCAACCTCAGGGATGTACAAGTGCCCATGATAAGAAGCAGAACCTGGTGGCCTTTCATGAACATGGGCATGGCTGTGAATTCCTAGCCATCAGGTGTATAGCAAGCAAAAGAAAGAGTTCACAATAGTGAAAAGTTAAGCATGATTTTTGTTACTGTGTGCCAAATGTTCTGTTAGATATAAGAGTTTTGTTGATGAGTAAAACATATACCTAATACATATTTCTTTCTGTGTATCCATGCACTTATCTTAGAAAATAAGTATTGTATTGTCAGGTAATTCTCTGCATAGAAGAGCACTACCCTCCTCCCCAGATGTGCAGATGTGACTGCTGAGGGCAGTTTTGGGTGTTTGATTTCACATGTTTTCCTCTGCATTTACACACACACACATACGGTACTACTATAAGCATTTCCCACGTGCTTTTTCCCCACTACCAGCGTGTCCTGGACAAGTACCATTCATTTTGTTCCTGTTCAGCAGGTGCTCCATGTTGTAAATCCACATTATTAATCTATGTTGTATTAGTCATTGACAGTTAATAAACATGTACAAGCTTTTCTCAGTTGTTTGCTCCTTTCATTCTTCTGCACAGAGCCCTGTGCATATGTGTGAGTGTTTCTTTAGCACGCAGTCTTAGAAGTGTAATTGTTGTGTCAAAGGGCTCATTCATTCAACAAACACCTATTGAACATGTACTGTGTACTGAACACTGCTCTAGGTGCTTGAAAGACATCAGGGAACAAGACAGACAAATGTCCCAGCCCAAATGGAGCTAACATTCTAATGGGTGATGTTTCCAGTTTTTATTTTGATGGACACTATACACCCCAAATTCTGGGGCAGGTGCTGGTTGGACACCTTGGCCTTTGCTCTCTGTAAGATCTCCTTAGTAAGGGGCTGGAATGGTCCATTTGGAAGTCTGTGAGAGGAGACAGAGATAAAACCATCAACTGGGGAACGTAGAAGAATAGAAAAAGGAGTGGTCCCCTGGAGAGCATATGGTGCGCAGGAATGGAAGTTTGCTAGTCATGATGCAGGAGAGCAGCAGATGGAAAAATCCACTGAACAAAAGTATGAAACTGCCCATCAAGGGTCTCATGACCAAAGTTTTGAGGGCTGGGGAGGGGATGAAGAGTTGAGAATGGGAGAGTCTCCTCCTATACATACCATTGCAGACCACATAATCAGCTCTGGGAAAAGGAAGAGGGGAGTCTTTGAGGGAACAAACCATTGTGTGGTACATTAAGGGACATTAAGGTTGCCAACAGAGGTCACCAAGGTGACTTGCATTGGACATCAAATACCAGCCCCAGATGGAAGCAGGGTTGGTGCTATTTTAACCATCCACTGCCCATCACCTCAGCCTCCCAGCAACCACCCAGCCTTGGCAGGTCTCTACTCTTCCGCTGAGGCTTCCATCTCCCCTACCTCTGCCTTTGTTCCACCTCTGGACCTGTCTCCTCATCCCAATAGATTTGGATCCAAAGTAGGGAGAAGCCATAAAGCCACAGATGATTGGGTCCAGAGGAGACAGACAAGAATTAAAGGCTCTCCTGGGGGTCTGACTGATCATTATGACTCGAGGCTAAGTCCACATTTGCTGGGCCGGAGTTGGGTCTGCCCTCTCCCATGTACACACTATGACAGCCGCAGGGTTGCTGTCCTCACATCAGCCCTGAGGCTGGGTCTCCTAAAGCCCTGAGAGTTGGTGGACCCTACTCCGGAGGACTTTGCCCTGAGAGATTGAGAAAAGCCTCAAAGAATCACCATTCATTGGAGCTCTAGACAAGACAGGTGAGGAATAAAGCATGGCCAGGGGTATAGGCAGATAGGGATACATACATGAACTCTTTCTGACCAGCATGTTCCCCATGATACAGCCTTCTTCACAGGGGCGACCCTCCCCACAAAGTCAGCTCCTGGGGAATGTGTATCGAGGACATCCTTGTTTACCTGCTTCTTTGAGAATATTATCCTGTCACTTGTCACACCTCTGGGTGGGACAAGTCCCAAATCCAGGACTTTACATCCCAGGACAAGAACCCCATCTGCAGGAATGGGGGAGGTCTGGTTCACTGGGGTCTTCTCAGCCCACCTTCCATAATAACCATATAAAGTGCAATTAATATTCACCATGCATTTAATAGATGTTATATATAAATAGAGAGAGATTATACACAGAGACACTGGCAGATGTCAGACTTCTTGCCAGAGTTCTTGTAAGTTGCATGTGTGGGATGGATGGGCTTGGAGCTCACTGAGACTTCAGACATTAAGGAGAATAGGTGTGGGGGTACCTGGTGGCTGAGTTGGTTAAGCTTCCGACTCTTGATTTAGGCTTAGGTCATGATCTCACTGTCTGTGGGATTGAGCCCCGCTTTGGGCTCCGCACTACTGACAACGCAAAGCCTGATTGGGATGCGCGCTCTCTCTCTCTCTCTTTCTCTGCCCCTCCCTGCCCTCTCTCAAAATAAATAAATAGGTAAACTTTTCAAAAAAGGAGAACAGGTGTGTATTGGAGGGGGAACATGAATAAGCTTCAGGTTCTGTCCCAAGTCTCAGAGTAGAGGACAACATGGACGGCCTTGAGGGTATAATCCTAAGTGAAATAAGACAGAGGAAGACAAATAGCATGATTTCACTCATACATGGAATCTAAAACAAAACATAACAACAAACAAACAAACAACACAAAAACAACCTAGTAGAGAACAGATTGATGGTTACCGGGGGGAAAGGTGTCGGAGGGTGGGCAAAATGAGTAAAGGAGCTAAATTGTATGGTGATGTATGGTAACTAGACTTTTGGTGGCGATCACTTTGTAGTGTATACAGATATTGAATTATAATATTGGTACACCAGAAACTTATGTGATGTTATATACTAATTTTACCTCAATAAAAAGACTTATTCTCCTTAGGGAGACACATGTACTTGTGGGAACAGTTTTTGAGCCAGTGAAATAGGCCAATGATGCCTTTGACAACATTTTTTGTGTTTTACCGTTTTATCTAAATATTACTATCATAGAACGCATGAAAGTTTCATTGTAGGGTGCCTGTCTCAGACTCTCTGTAAGCAGGTAGGGCATGCTGAATATTCCTCTTTGCTTTGGCATGACTAGCCATGGAGCAGACAGACTAGAAATGGTCCCTTCTCACGGAATCTGGCTGGCTCAGCCAGTGGAGCACGCGACTCCTGACCTCGAGGTTGTGAATTCAAGCCCCACGTTAGGGGTAGAGATTACTTAAAAATAAAATTTTTTAAAATGGTTCCCTCTCTACAAATGCATTTCTCTCCTTCATTATTACTATGGAGGGCTGAAGGTACCCCAGGCTCTGATATGCTTCTTTCTCAGCATTCCCCACATGCATCCTAAGGGACTTTCCCATGTAGGAGGTAGGGAGTTCATGGTCATTAGTGTGCCATCTGCCCAGTGTAAGTAAGGGTGTTGAAGGTCCAACTAGCCGTTTAGCTGTGAGTGTAGTTCTTGATTTTTTATCCATTTTACCCTGTTTGAAGTTTCTCCAGATATATTCTTCTCTTCTTGGTTGTTTCCTCCTGCTCATTTTGGCTTCTGGCTCCCTTCCCCCTTGAAACTCTCATCTGAGCTACTTTCTGTTTTTAAGGAATCCGTCACAATTTCTGGTCCCCAAATGACATCCTTTCTTGTTTCCTGGTACTCTGTACAATTTTTTTCTGTTATTTCAGTGGAGAGGTAGACAAGTTTGCTCAAGCAGCCATCTTCAGAACATCTTTAAGGGTGTTTTTTAAACTTCCGAGTAGAAACCGTTGTTTTACTTTTATTGTGTTCAGAGAATGTCCCTTGCATTTTCTACATCTTGAGGGGCAGCTTCAAGATTTATTTGTGGCCTGTTACATGGTCAAATGTATTAATGTTCATGGGTATTATACAGAAAGTTGGGCAGATTCCTGATTATTTACTTTCTTTAATGAACAGTTATTGGAGTTGCACCTTAGAGGCAGAAAGGGCTACTGCCAGCCAATCTATGTAAGTGTTGGAGGGCAATCTACCAATGAACTTTTCAATGAACTCACCAGATGATTATCCTAAGCCCCCCCACCCCTGCTCTTTGTCCTTTTTGACTCTGAGTTTGGACTTTTTCGGAGGCTTTGTTACAAAGAACAGCTCTTGCCTCTGGTGATTTGAGGTGTGATCTTGTCTCCTTGGACTTCTCTCTCAGTCTGATCCCACCTTGTTTCTATCTTCCAGGAGTGTTTCAGCATTTCCGGTGGCCCACCAGCACCTTTTCCCTGTACTGTTAAGAATGTATCCTGGGACACCTGGGTGGCTCAGTTGGTTAAGCGTTTGACTCTTGATTTCAGCTCAAGTCATGATCTCATGGTTTGTGAGTTCAAGGCCCACATCAGGCTCTGCACTGTCAGTGCGGAGCCTGCTTGGGATTCTGTCTGTCCCTCTGTCTCTGCCCCTCCCCTGCTTGCAGTCTCTTCTCTCTCTCTCTCTCTCAATTAATAAATAAACTTAAAAAAATAATTTATCCCTGGCATGCCTGGCTGGTTCAGTCAGTAGAGCATGCAACCCTTGATCTAGGGCTCATGAGTTTGAGCCTTGCATTGACAGTGGAACTTATTTTAAAAAAAAAAAAAAGAATTTATCCTTAAAAACACTTCCCAAATCAATATAATGTTGGGTGGGATGGGAGAGAGACGTACAGTCTCTATTTGCCATCCTCCTCCGATCATCTGTTTGTAGATGTAATGAATTTTTGTCACTATATGAGTGTAATTTTCCTCCATTTTTTAAGGTTTCACACCCAGCATGGAGCCCAAAGCAGGGCTTACTTATGACCCTGAGATCAAGACCTGAGCTGAAATCAAGAGTCAGATACTTAACCAACCGAGCCACTCAGGCGCCCCAATTTTCCTCCATTTTATTCTCTAAATGGCATTTTATTCTCTAAATGGTTCTTGAAACCTATCAATTATTGTGTATAAGGGGCGCCTGTCTGACTTCATCAGTAGAGCACACAACTCTAAATCTCAGGTTGTGAGTTCAAGCCCCACGTTGGGTGTGGAGCCTACTTTAAATTTTTTTTAAAATTATTGTATATAATATTTTGTAACCTGGCTATGTGCAGGTTCCATTGGGGATATGCTTTTGGGGTTTTGTTTTGTTTTGTTTTGTTTGGCTTATAACAGCAAACATTTTATATGCTCAGGATCTTATGGGTTAGCTCTTTGGGTCGGGCCAGGTGGTTCTTCTGCTGGTCTTGCCTGGGATCACTCATTCGACTGCAGTTTGCAGGTTGGTAGGGTGCTCAGCTAGCCTGAGTCTTTTTGCTTCCTGTGGTCTAATCCTCAAACAGGCCAGCCTGGGCTTCTTCACATGGCAGGCTTAGGTCCTCTGAGACCTGCTCCTTCCCCAGGCTCTGCTCTGCAGTCTCTCTTGCACCAATGCTAGCACAGGACTCAATGTGTTTTATTCCCCAAAGGAAAATTCATTTCACAAGGCAATATCATTATAAAAGGACAATTTATTGAAGATTTCATAGAGAAGACTAGTGGAGGTGAAGGAAGTATATATTTTACAGAGCTGAGAAGTTCATTGCAAAAATCACCTAAACTGCCTTCCCTACCCCTAAAAAAATCACCCTTAAAGGGCGCCTGGATGGCTCAGTCAGTTAAGTGCCCAACTTCGGCTCACGTCATGATCTCACAGTTTGTGGGTTCGAGCCCCACATCAGGCTCTGTGGAGCCTGGAGCCTGCTTCAGATTCTGTGTCTCCCCCTCCCTCTGCCCCTGCCCAGCTTGCATTCTGTCTCTATCTGTCTCAAAAATATATTAACATTAACTTTTTAAAACTTGCCTTTAAGCTATTCTACTGTTTCTGTAGCCGGGGTATTGTGGTACAAGAGTACCTGGCTCCAGGCATCCTAAACAGACCAGGTTCGGCCACTCGCCACTGACAAAACCCAATGCCTGAGAAACGAGTGGTAGTGGAACAAGAATGGAAATGATTTCAATGAAGCCAACACCGGGAAGACAGCAGACTAGTGTCTCAAAGACTGACTCCAAAATGCCAGAAAGTTCCAAGTTATATAAGGACAATGTGGGGTAAAGGCGCGTGCGTAAGTGCAGGTGGGCAATGAAGGTCAAACTGATCGTTGTCTTGGGGTCAGTCACATGGGGTCTTGCTGGCTCAGGGCAGTCCCTATTGCTTGGGGAGTGTACTTGCAGTTCCCATCAGGGGATGCTTTTGCCCTGGGGTCTTCCACCTGAGCTAAGAGACAAACAGGAAAGAACCCAACTAGAAAGCTCGAGGTCAAAATAGAGGCATCTAAAGTCCTCTTTCCATTCTTCTATTCCTTCTAAGACAGGGAAACTGAAGGGGCCCCATAATATACTGCTTTATTCCTGCCTCTGTTCTTGCTAGGACCTATACCCCCCTCCTTACACACACCTTATAGAAAACGGTGTATGTACTCCTTGTAAAGGTCATGGAGTTAATGATTTCTTTGGAGTCTTCCAGTACAGTACCTTTCCAGACCACTGACTCCAGGCCTGTGCCCCCAGGGCATAAGTGACTTATGGAGGACACCTGAGCACTTATCCCTGGGTTTTTTTGGTACTTTATTTTATTTTATTTTGAGAGAGAGAAAGAGCACAAGCGAGGAAGGGACAGAGAGAGACAGAGGATTTGAAGCAGACCCTGGGCTGACAGCAGTGAGCCCACTGTGGGGCTCCAACTCATGAACTGCAAGATCATGACCTGAGCCAGAGTTGGACACTCAGCCGACTGAGCCACCCAGGGGCCCCGCATTCATCCTTGTTTTGACTAGTTCCTGGATGCCTGAGAGGACAACGTACACCACATCTCCATCCTCAATAAAAACCTCAGACCCCAGGGGCACCTGGCAGACTCAGTCGGTAAAGCATGCCAACTCTTGGCCTTGGGGTCATGAGTTTGAGCCCCACGTTGTGGGTAGAGCTTACTTTTAAAATAAAATAAAATCTCTTCCTTAAAAAAAAAAAAAAAAACTGCAGACCCCAAGCAAAAATGAGACTCTCTCTTTTCCTTTCTAGTCTCCATTCTACTGTACTCTATCACTTCTACTAATCAATAAACTCTGCCATCACTTCCTCTTCAGTTCTCCATTTCTATTCTTGTGTGAAGCCAAGGACCCTCTTGGCTGGTCCTGTGGGATCCCCTCTGGGTCCTTGGCCCCAGCCAGCATACATCACCTCCATCTATCCCGAATCCTCATATTTGCCCTTTTTCTCTTTTGGACAATTTTACTCTGCTCAGACTTGGGTTCTCCACAATCAACACTTAGCATGGCCTTCACAAGTTCAAATGACCATTGTTTAAGGCCAGATTCCCAAAGAAACAGACTTTGGGCATATAGGATGTCTCCAGGCAGATTATACAAAGAAATGCAGCTCAGAACTTTGCATGAAGAGAGGGAGGAAGGAGAGACTTGATCTGCCCAGCTCACTCCCGGATCCTTTTCTTGTTGGCCAAAATGCACCCCACAGGCATGAAGGCATGAACTCCCCACATTTCCAGATTGCACCACCTGACCCCTTTGACAGACGTTTGGGAAGCCAGATTACACACTTCTGAGACCCAGCATTTCATACAATCAGAAGTGATGGAAGGAGCCAAAAAGCCCAGGCGTGCAGCTCACTGGCCTGGCTTTAGAGCAGCATCCAAGGGTGAGCGCTAAGTACTCCCAGGCAAGTCCTAAGTTCACCTGGTAGTTGTACTAGCCATCTGTGCTAGCTAATTGCCTTTATCCACTATCTCTATGATAAGCAGGTGCTTACAGCTTGGAGCCAAGCACGTAGGTGAAACTCCCAGGTGACAGGTAAATGGGATGCTTATCTTCTTTGACAACCACATTTCAAAGATATGGCTCCAATGCTCTTATTAAGAAAGGCATTCCTGTGTTATAGGCTGGCAACAGGATTATTTAGCTCTTAAAAAGATGTACAGACATATCAAAGAGGCAGAGAAAGATTCAAAATCCTAGGTTTCTCAAGGAAATGCTTGAAGAAAAGTGAAGGAGGGGAAGTCTCTTTCCCTTTTTTGGCAACAGGGAAAATTCAGTTTTGTGTTTATTTACCCTAACAGTGTTCCTCTTTGGTTATTCTTTTACAGTGACACTACCATTTTTATTTTTTGTAATGTATTGATTTATTTTGAGAGAGAGAGAAAGCACACAAGTCAGGGAGGGGCAGAGAGAGAGAGAGAGAGAGAGAGAGAGAGAGAGAACCAAGCAGGCTCCTCACTGTTAGCACAGAGCCCGATGCAGGGCTTGAACCCACGAGCTGTGAGATCATGACCTGAGCCGAAGTCCAACATTCAACCGACTGAGCCACCCAGGCGCCCCAACACTATTAAATGGAGATATTTAAAATACCTCCATTGCCATTTCTGCCTTTCTCGGGGAGTTTGTAGCCACCAAAATATTCAGTAAACCCATAGTAAGAGGCAAAGGAAAGCAACCATCATAATTACAATAGAATGAATTTAAAAGTTCAATAAATGGGGGTGCCTGGGTGGCTCAGTCAGTTGAGCGACCGACTTCAGATCAGGTCATGATCTCACGGTTTGTGAGTTCGAGCCCCGCATCGGGTTCTGTGCTGACAGCTCAGAGCCTGGAGCCTGCTCAGGATTCTGTGTCTCCCTCTCTCTCTGCCCCTCCCCCACTCGTGCTCTCTCTCTCTCTCTCTCTCTCTCTCTCTCTCTGCCTCTCAAAAATAATAAAAGAAAACTAATAAAAATTTTTTTCAAAGTTCAATAAATGTATTTAGCTAGTATATTGAAAGTGAAAAAAATAAAATAAAAAATAAAAGTTCAATATAATACTCACCCTTGGTGATGGAAGGGAAACCTTTATGCCATACCAGGTTAAGCAGATTCTTGCTTAGTATTGTGCAAAAATTATCCTTCCTCGCACATTCATTTTACTGCTGTGTGGTTGCCTTTATTGCTTGGACTTTCTCTCTGTCTTTAAACTTCTGACAATCTGTATGCCTGAAACTGTCTCTATTCCACCTTATATAAAAGTTCCTTTCTTTCAACACTTTGGAGTTATTACACCCTAGTCTGCTTGCATCTGGTATGGTATTTGAGAAATCTGATGTCAGTTAAATTACTTTTGCTTTGTAAGTAAACTTCTATTTCTCTGTAGATGTTTTAAAAATCATTTTTGGGGGACACCTGACTGGCTCAGTCAGTGGAGCACGTGACTCTTGATCTCGGGGTTGTGAGTTTGAGCCCCACGCTGGGTGTAGAGATGACTTACAAATAAACTCTTTAATAAAATAAAATGAAAATAATTTTTGTTATCTTTCATAATCTGGAATTTTACTGTGTCTAGGGGAGTGTATATATGTGCATGTCTTTATCTACTCTGTTCAGCATACTATGATCCCTTTAAATCTGAAGTCGTCTAAGTCTGAGATATTCTCACTCATTTTTTTAATTTAAGCATTCTGTCCTTACGAGGCTACTATTAGATGGGTCTTGACATGTATACATCTATCCTCCATATTAATTAGCATTTCTTTCATTTACTCCATCTCTATCCATTCCTCATCATGTTTCTTGCCTTTTCAAATGCATCTGTTTTAATATCCAACCTAGCCCACTGAATTATTGATTTGAGAAATTAATATCTAGTATTCCTAATAGTTCTGTTAAGCAGAAAGAGCTGGGGTCCCCAGAAAAAGAAAAACAGACACAGCTTTCTTGATATAAGAAAAGTTATTTTAGGCCCCCAGTCGACTTGTAAAAGAATATAACAAACAGTCACTATCAGGCCAGGAGATAGTCTAATCCCACTCAAAAGTGAAGACTGACCAGATGCATGCTGAGTTATCTTTGCAGGATCTAAACCCCTTTAAGCACTCAGAGACTGGATGATCTGGAGCCAGAGAACTGATGATGCTGGCCCTTGCTGGCCCTTGTGACTTTGACCTGGACTCAGTCACCTTAAAATGACTTTTGCCCCAGTTCCGTGCTGTAATTCCCTATTGTGCAAGCCCCTTCATAAATATGTATGCACTCTTAGCTTAAAACTAACCTGGTTTTAGGGGCACCTGGGTGGCTCAGTCAGTTGAGCATCTGACTCTTGATTTTGGCTCAGGTCATGATCTCAAGGGTTCGTGAGTTCGAGCCCTGCATTGGGCTCTGTGCTGACAGCATGGAGCCTGGTTGGGATTCTCTGTCTCTGTCTCTCTCTTTCTCTCTCTCTCTCTCTCTCTCTGCCCCTCCCCCATTCTCAAAATAAATAAATAAGCTTAAAAAAATTAACCTGGCTTTAGTTGTTGGAGGAGACACTGCTTTGAGAAATATCTCTGGTGTTCTCTTATACCTGTTGCAAGTAAAACCCTTCCTTTTCTTATTCTTTGGCTTAGTTTTGTCTTTTAGCTAGACACCTACCAAAAGGTGAACCCGGGTTCAGGTAAAAGTTCTATATAACCTTCTGGGAAGATATGTAGCCTGGACATTCCTTGTGGGTTTGAGGGTTTGGAGGTTGGTATGTCAGGGTAGAGAACTTCTAGAGTTGTCCTCTGGGCTCAGCTAATCCTTCTTTTCCCTCCCCAGCCTGTGACTCCCCAAAGAAACTTCCAGGACTTCTGCACCAAGTGAGGATGTAGAGGGGCTTCGGTGGGGGGGGGGGTGTTATTTGTTGTAGTTTCCTAGCCCAGAGGGTGAAGGGAAGAATGCCTGCCTATATACTGGCTAGCCTGACTGCACATTTTCTATGAGCTTTCCAAACCCACTCTACCCCGATGTAACCATGTCTCCTCAGACTGGCACTGGGCCAGCCCTGCCACTTTTTTGCTTTGTAGTGCTTACAGGACAGGTAATGAGCCTTCCAAAAAATATAAGGAGACAAAAGGACACAGAGAGCTCCACTTCAGCTTATCCTCCATCGATGACCTCTGACCTTTTCCCACTCTGGGCCATCGCATCCCCGACTGGGGACCAAACCATCAAGAGTTTTGTGACTGGGAAGTATTCTGAAACCTGACCAGCTCCTTACCTCTTCTGTGGTATCTGCTATTGCTTGTCAACATCTTCATCTATAGCTACATTTACATTTTATTTATTTGCTTACTTACTTACTTATGAGTTTGTTTATTTTGAGGGGGGAGGGGCAGAGAGAGAGGGAGAGAGAGAATCCCAACCAGGCTCCATGCTGTCAGCACAGAGCCCGACACAGGGCTTGATCCCACACACTATGAGATCATGACCCGAGCCAAAATCAAGAGCCGGACACTCAACTGACTGAGTCACCCAGGTACCCTGCCTTATATTTTAGCAGACATTTGAAGTCATTACTTAAGACAACAACAACAATAGCTGAAATAGATATACCAATTACCATGTGACAGGGGCTATTCTAAGTGCTTTACATATATTAACTCACGTAATCATCATAACCATCCAGTGAGTTCAATAACTATCCCCAGTTTACTCTTGAGTAGACTGAGGCACAGAAAGATTATGTGACTTACACAAGGTCACACTGCCAGCAAATTGAGAAGCCAGAATTTGACCACGTGCAGTTTGACTCCAGAGTTTACACTTTAAAAAGCAACTGTTCTACAATTCTACCATTAATTTGCATCTACAGTCATCCCTTAAACAACATAAGAACTCTCTTTTCTTTCCTCTTCCTCCCCTCATCTCCCATGTTTATATTACCTGGAATTTTAGTTCAAGATGGTGATCTTTAAAATTTACAATCAAAACTTATTTAGACTTTTCAATGAATGTTACTATTTTTCCCCTCACCATTGCTTACCAGAACCCCCTCCTGGCTCCTTAATCCAGTTTTCTTCTGCTGGATCACATACCCTAATAATCCTTTAAGAAGGGGTAGGTGTGTGATGAATTTTCTGAAATATTTTTGCTCTCATCTGGATTATCTTGTCTAGATACAGGTTTTTTGAAATATAGGTTCAAAGTTATTTTTCATCAGCTCTTTGAAGAACTCCTCCACTGTATTCTTTCTTCTCTCTTTTCTTGCTGGGACCTTTCAGGATTTTGTTATCCTTTAAGATTTTATTTTTAACCTAGAAATTTTATTTCCATGGTGTGTGTGTGTGTGTGTGTGTGTGTGCGTGCATGCGCGTAAATCATGCTTAGAATTTAGTGGCTCTTTTCAGTTTGATGATTGTCTTTTTTCAGCTCAGAAAATTCTAGAACATTATTTCTTCAAGTATTGCCTTCTCCCCACTGTCTATTTTCTGTGTCTGAAGCTCCTATTTGATGAATGTTGAAACTTCTGGGGCCTATCCTCCATTTCCTTTATTTCTTTCATACTATCTACTTCTTAATCCTTTGTGCTGTAATGTGAAGTAATGCCATTGCATGAACACATTTTTTTTTCATTGAGCTACTCCAGTTTCTCTTATTGATCTGCAAAAGCTTGTTTACATATTAGGGATAATTACTTTTAATTTGTCGCATATTGTAGGAGACCAGAATATGCCACCCCAAAATATGCCTCTTTGGCATAAGGATGGCTTTGAGCTGATCATTTGAGAAACAGCAGATAGAAGCTCAGGTCATGATCTCGCAGTTTGTGGGTTCGAGTCCCGTGCCAGGCTCCATGCTGACAGTGCGGACCCTGCTTGGGATTCTCTCTCTCTTCCTCTCTGCCCCTTCCTGACTCGCATTTTCTTTCTCTCTCAAAATAAGTGAATGAACTTTTTAAAAAAATAATAAATAAGCTTTTTTAAAAAGCCAGCTTGTTGAGCTTTAGTGTTGAGCCTAGTGGCAGTAAGGAATGAAGAGTGAAATAAGAAGGATACCATATTCAACTACAGTCAACTGCCCTATTTCTAAATATAGAGAGGAGAAAGATTATTATCTGTGGTGGCTTGCACATGCATTAAAAATTATCTGGGAAGATAAACAAAAAGTCTCTTAAATATCCAGAAACTTCTCTCATAAAGAAACACATGCGAATTTTAACAGCAATACCATTTTCACCTAGTAGGTTGGCAAAAAATCCATGTCTCATGACTCAGGATGTTGGCAAGGCTGTGGTGAAATTGGCACTCATACACATTGCCAGTGGGAGAGCAAGATGGCTATGCTGGCTCCTGTTGGACCTGCTATGCTTGTTTCTACCTCAGGGCCTTTGCACTTGCTGGGGCCTCAGCCAAGAACACTTTGTCTAAATAAGCATGGGACTCACTCCTTCTTGCCAATCTAGGACTGACTCAGCTATTTGTCTGCTCGACAGTGAGGCCTCCCTGACTACCCCCTCACTGCCCCCTGCACACCACACTCACATCACTTATTTTCCTCACAGTGTGCATCTTTTTTTAAGCTTATTTATTTATTTTGAGAGAGCCAGAGACAGCCTGAGAGGGGGAGGGATAGAGAGAGAGGGAGAGAGAATCCCAAGCAGGCTCTGCACTCCCAGCACAGAGCCTGACACGGGGCTTGAAACCACGAAACTGTGAGATCATGACCTGAGCAGAAACCAAGAGTTGGACGCTTAACTGACTGAGCCACCCAGGCTCCCCTCTAAGATTTTATTTTTAAGTAATCTCTACACCTCACGTGAGGCTTGAACTCACAACCCTGAGATCAAGAGTCGCATGCTACACTGACGGAGCCAGCCAGGAGTCCCTCATAGTGCTCATCTTTATCAGAAATAATTAATCTCTTTTCCTCTCTTCTGCTAGATCAGGGATCAGCAATTTTTTTTTCTGAAAAGGGCCAGATAATAAATAGCTTAGGCTTTGTGGGCCATGTGGTCTCTGTTGCAACTCGTCAGCCCTGCTGTTGTAGCAATAAATAACCATAAACAATATGTAAGTGAGCAAGCATTATTGTGTTCCAATAAAAGATTTGCAGACACTGAAATTTAAATTTCATACTTTTCAGGTGTCACAAATTATTCCTCTTCTTATTTTTTTTTCAAGTACTTAGAAATGTGCAAACTATTCTTGGCTCAGGCCATACAAAAAGAGGCAGCAGGCTGCTGAATTTGGCTTGTAGGTCATAGTTTGCCTACTCTTTTGCTAGAACACCAACTATAGGGATTATTGTCTGCTTGATTCAACCCCAGCACCTAGAACAGTGCCTGGCACCCAGTAGGCTCTCAACAGGTTTCTTGAGTGAGGAAGTGAATGGAACAATGAGTTGAGTAGCAAGTTACTGAAGGAGTGGAGAAGTGAGTGAATACTTGAGAGCCAGTTCAGTCCTACTCTCAGGGCCTTAGTTTACCCCTGTCTGAACCTAGGCAGACTCCCCCAAGAAGACTTAGAAAGAGATGAGAAGGCTGAGACCAGAGTTGCAATGCAGCATCTTTATTCTTCCCCTTTAGCTCGAGGGTGATCCTGACAAACAGCTTCTGCCAAGAGAGGCAGAAAGGACTGGGCTGGGCAGGGATTCCCCAAAGACCTGGTCTCCTCCTCCTCCCATGGTGTTGGGCTTAGGGCCATGATCCAAGCTCAGCATCCCTGGGGAGGAGGGAAGTGGACCACTCTGCAACCTCTGCAGCCCCCTACTTCCAACAGCCATGATAATGGGAACCAGCCACCTCCACACAACAGGCAGGAGGGACCCAGGACAGGGGCCCCATCTTCCTCCACGTGCACAGGAGCATGCGCACGGGGGCCCAGGGAGGAGCAGGGCATGGTCAGTGTCCAGACACAGGGCTCTGGCCTGTGGCCCAGTTGGCAAACATAAAGCCTAGACTGATTGCCATGAAGAGGACCCCCAGGAGACCAAAACACAGAGCCTGTGGATGAGAGGGAGACAAGATGCAGTTGGTTGGGTCTCCAAACCAGAGCTCCTCCTGAGAATGTCCCTCTAGCCCTCCATCCCCTCCAGAGTGCCCCATGCATTCCAGACCCTCCTGCTCCCTCCCCTTCCTCAAAACCAGCCCCTTCCTAAGAATTCTTCTTTCATCCTTCTAGAACACTTCAGAGAGTACTCTCCTATATCCTCCTTGAAAGTGCTCCTGACCCTCTTCAAATAGTACTCCTTCTGTTGTCTGTAGAATGCTCCCTCTGTCTTTGCAGACCCTGCTGGTACTCTGTCTGCTCAGCCCCTTTCTAAGACAATCTCCTTCATTCTTCCAGACCACCTGCTCCTTTCCCCCCAGCCCCCTCTTGAAAATGTTCTTTTTATCTCTGGCCATCCAGGAGTGCTCTCTCCTCAGAATTCTCCCTCTTCCCCAACCCTCTCCTGGAATGCTCACCTGGATCTTAGGCCAGGAGTAGAGGGGCTCCACCTCAGTTGGTACAATGCGGAGGTAGAAGATGCTAGGAAGGATGAAGATGAGGCTAGGGGCTGAAGTGGACCCTGAAGGACAAGCAGGAGGGACAGAAACCAATGTAAGTTTGGGGTACCAGGCCCGTATTAGGTGGGGTCTGGGACTGGGGTTAGGGGTACTAACCAATAACCCCAAAGATATCCCGGATGGTTGGCACACAAATGACAAGAACATTGACCAAGACAAGCAGGATCAGGGCTATGGCCACGTGTCGTGGCCAGCTGAAGTCTCTGCTTGGGAAGAACAGCTGCTGCAGGGCCCGGCGGATCTGTGGTCAGAGTAGGGCAGGACACCAGTCAGGGCCCACGTGCTGCCTCCCCACTCCATGCGGTCATCTGACTTTAACTCCACCCTCCATCTGAGCACCCATCGTGCCTCCACCCTGTGTGAGATGCCTGATTCCCCCTCCATCTGACTATCTACATGTCCCCCTGGTCTGACCACCCATCGGTGCCTCCACCTTCTGAATGAGTATCCCGCCGCCCTTCTGACGATCCATGTGTCTTCCTTCTGTCTGATCACCCATCGATGCTTCTACCCACTATCTGAAATCTCTGCCTCCCTGTCTGACCACCCTCTTGTCCTTCCATTCTGTCTTAGATCCCTGCCTCTCTTTTGCCATCTGACTTCCTCAGCCTCCCTCCTCTGTCTAGTCATCCCACCTCCCCATCTGAGAGCCTTGGCCCCCCTTATACCTCACTACTTCTGCCTCCACTCTTTTTCTGTCCATCCCTGTTTCTTCATTCTGAGTGTCCATCTCTATGCCTCTACCCTGTCTGAGTATTCCTGCCTCCCTCTTCTGTCTGGACAGACATCTGTGCCCCCTCCCTCCAACTGACTACCCCTCTCCCTCTCATTCTCTCTGCCCTGACATCTATCCCCCATCTGTCTGACCATCTATTTTTGCGTTCTCTGTCCGTCTGCCAACTTTGCCTTCCCTATCTGTCCATCCCTGCCTCCTCCATCCATAAATCCACTCCTATCTCCACCCCCCAGTCAGACATCCATGCCTATGCCTTCTACATCCATCCACATCCCTCCACTCCATGGGCCCACCCTCAACCCCACGCACAGGGAACAGCACAACTGGCACAGTGAGAGTCACGGCGAGCAGCACTGCCAGGCGCACACAAAGGATGAGCAGGTCCTGCTGGCTGTACATGTGCAGCATCTCCGCCTCCACGCTATCTGGGATGTGGGACATGGGACATGGGATGCAGGATGTAGTGGGAGCACTAGGACCAGTGTCCCAGAAACACAAACTCATACACACACACACACACACACACACACACACACACACACCAAAATCTACATGTGTGATGTGCACCCTCTGTTTGGAAACTGATGGGTCCAGGGCACAGAGGAAAAGCACTCAGGTTCCTGCCCCAGCAGTCTGCCCACTCCCCACTCCAGCCCCCACCCAACCCTGGCCCCAGCCCCACTCACTGTAAAAGGTGAGGTATCCAAAGGTCGCAGTAAGCCCATACATGCAGAACATGGCCCCAATGGACACGTTGGCCACAGCCTGCATTCTGTGCTTGGAGGGCCTGAGTCATAGAGGTTATGGAACTGTCATGCCCAGACCCCTGGACTTGGTACAGGCGCTTCCAAAGTAGCCTGCACTCTCCAGAGTCCCCTTGTTCCTGAGCTGACATTCAGCTGGTACATGCTGAGATGCCCATCTCCACCTCCCCTGTGTGATTAGCCACGCCTCCCTCTGTCCAGCCATCTCACCCCATATGACCATCTTTGTCCATCTCCTCTGTCTGCCCATCTCTGCCTTTCCCTCACATCTGACCATCCATGCTGCGCCCCCATCTGATTCATCCACACATCCCCCTACCATATAATCCCTGCTCCCTCTTTTGTTCACCCATCCCCCATTCTACCTCCCCATCCCCATCTCCTCATCCCCATCCACGTATGCTACACCCTCCTTCTGATCATTCCTGCCTCCCCACTCTGTCCATTCACACTTGTACAGGATGTTAAAAGTAGAATATTTAAGCCCTAATCAGTAAAAAGTCACCGCCCTGCATTCCCCAAGGCCACTTCAACCGCCCCCCACCACCGGCACCAACTAGCCACCATCAAGCTACAGTACAAGGACCACTTGAGGGGCTGTCGGACATTATGACTCTCCTACCAGTTGCTGGCCCATCACATATGCCCACTTGCCTGCCCACTCACCGGCAGAGTTCTGTGTAGATGGGCAGCACCTCAGGGTGACAGACGAAGGCAAAAGCCATAATGGGCACCGTGTAGAACATCTAGGGGAATGGCCCAAGTACATGAGGTTAGAGCCTACAGGGTTATATCCCCTCCTCATCCGCCTGACCCCACCATTGCACTCCATATAAGACACATGGAAGCCCCCCGATATCTGATGCCCAGCTCCACTGTGAACAGAGTGGACCATGTGACGGGACCAGAGGGCCTAAGTGTGGTGCAAGCTCCAAACACATGCCTGCACACCCACCTGTGAGTCAACTGTGAACATATGGGCCTCACAGCTTCTGTTGAGTCCCTGGATGGGAAGGGCCGTAGGGTTCTTGCTCTCCACTTCCGTCTCATTGAGACCTACAGGACAGCCAAGCTGGAACTTCTTATAGATGACCTGGGGGAGGGTGGGGAAGCGAGGTCATGGGGAAGGCTATGACCCAATGTTCCAAACTCTTGCTTCACTTTTTCATGTTCTTCTCTTTCAGACTCACCGAGATGAGAAAAAACAGCATACAGGTCAAAGAGAGACCGCTGGTATATCCCAGGTAGCCTGCAAGAGGTAATATAGAGAGCCTCAGAAATCCAGGGACTCCCTACAGCAAATATCAAGCCCCAGTTTGGCCTTCAAGGCTACCTCACCCCAGTTAGGCCACATGTTGCACAAGCTTTTACTTCTTCCTGAACCAGCCTCCTCTCCACAGCAAACTCCTATTTATCTGTTAAAACCCACATCAAATAAGCTCACCCCTGGTATTCCATAGCCCTTGAAAATGGGGATTTTCTCAATCTGGCTCCCTTTTTCTGACTCCACTATCCAATGAACAACACAGGAAGCCTCTTACCCAAGTGTCTCATGAGGGCCAGTGGCAGGATGATTAACACACTGACAATGATGATGAGGAGGTTTCCCTTCAAGAACCAGCCCCTAGGGAGACAGGCAAACACAGTGACTAGCTGCCTGCCAAAGAAAACTGTCAGGCAGGCAGTCATAAACGACAGCCGGACACACAGATTTCTACCTGCAGTCAGGGGAGGTGAGCTGACGTCTCAGCTGTGAGAAGCCATTCAGGTGGTCACAGTGACAAATGGCACAATAGGATTGACAGAAACAACCAGACTGATTATCAGACTGTCAGTCAGACACTGTCAGAGGGACACAGCTAAGAAAGAACACACGCATGGCTGGACAAAACTGTGCCATCAGACTCGCCAGCAGACATACAACCAGATGGGCAGAAAATGCCCCAAATCAGTGAGACTCACACAGTCCAACACAGAGTACCAGACACAGAGTGAGTCATGACCCTGGTGTGTCTGACAGGCAGAACAACAGTCTGATGATCTGGTAGTCAGGCAATGATGCAAAGTCAGACAAGAAGTCAGGAACACACACATGTGGTTTTTTGAACAGGTCAAGGTTTGTCGAATATCCAAAAGTAGCCAGGCCAACTTGGCCATATAGCCAAAGACTGAACTAGAGACAAAATCAGCCAGCTGGCTATACTGTTGGAACCAAGTTCAAAGAAAGAGTGGAAACTGTACAGATATTGGAGGGAGGTACCCAGGTAAGACAGTTACACAAAATCAGCTGAAAAACTGCTCATTTGTTCAAAGGAATTTTATTAATTGCCTGCTATGTTCCAGGCATTCACACACTATCTCATACACACAGTTACACAGAAATAAACCAACAAAGCACCATTGGCCATATATATACAGTGGGAGATAATTATAATAATTAGACACACCTAGTCACACAGATTATCAGATACCTAAATGGCTTCAGAATGAAACCAAAGATCTAACAGGATACACAGAGTCAGCCATTATATACAAACAACTGAACAGATTTAGTTAGCAGATGGATCCAAAATCAAACATACAGTCAACTAGACGCATACGCAGAACATCAGTCAAACACACACGGCTGGAACCATAGTACAGAGGACATATAGTCAGAGTAGAGGATCACACACACTCAGCCAGAGAGAATTTGCCAGAAAAAAATGGTTGCCAAATTAAACACACAGGTGGGATTCTACTGGAACATACAGTTGGAGCAAATCACATATACGTAGTTGGCACCACAGTTCGCTGCACACACACGGTTGCAGTTAGTGACCGTGCACTTCGAGCTAGACAGATTTCCACCAGCCTGATGGACCCTGAATCAAACAGAATCTGCTGGACAGGGAAAGTCAGAGTAAGCAAATGTCAAACACACATGGTTGGGATCGCAGCATTCAGAACACAGCTGTAGTCAGTTGTCATACAGCTGGCCACAGAATCTGCCAGTACAGCAGTCCAGAACCAAATCCACAGAGTTTAGGTCTACTCGATATGTACAGTCGCCTGGTCGGTATCAGAGTGTACTGGACATACGGAGTCGGCTACCCGACAGAATCAGCCAGAACAAGTCACAAAAATCAACGCGTGGTCTGCTGTATAGTCAGATCAACGGTCACACTTTCTGTCGGCATCATAATATGTTAAGAATCACAGTCTGACCAGACTGGCCAGCCCAACAATCTCTGAACACCTAGGAGTCAACTGAGCACAGAGTTGAAGATGGCAGCCAGACCGCACAGGTAGAGTCAGTGGCCTGCAGGCCAGAGCTAAGGGGTGTTTCTCACTCACCCCTCAGGGTCCATGTCCAAGAAGGTGCCGATAACCAGAGGGAGTTCGGATTTGATGATGAACAGGTAACTGGACATGGCTGGTGCAGGTGGGGGGAGGTATAAGCAGAAGGATTCCCCTCATCCTCCCAGCCCAGCCTGAGGAAGCCCACCCCACCTCACCCTCTTCCCCCAAGCTGATCCCCTACCTCCCAGAGTCCTCACCCCCAACATTGTGCAGACAGATCACCGCAGCCACCACTACTTTCCCTGCAGGCCCCAGCGCCCTCTGTCCCAGCTGCTCATAGGCTCGGATGCCTGGGGTAGGGAGACAGGAAGGAATGCGCTGTGGGTCCAGGAGGCTAGGCAAGGGGTAAGGAACTGGGTGGGGGGTGGAGGGGAGCAGTTGAGGGTCAGGGAGCTGAGGAACTGGGGCTTGGGGTAATTGGATCTGATTGATGGAAGCTGGAGATGAGGGTTAAGCAGTGAACTTGGGCTAGGCTTGCAGTGGAGCCTGGGAGGTGGGAATCTGTGACCAGAGAAAAGGTTGGGGACCAAATGTGGGTAGTGGGTCGTGGGATTCTTGGGTTGTGAAGCTGGCTTCCACAATTAGGGGGAGCTGGAGACTGAGGAGTGGAGGTGAGAGGTGGAGTAATCTGGGTGTGGGGAGGGTCTGAGAAATGAGGTTTGACGCCAGACTGAGGGTGAGGGGTGAGGATTGAGAAGAGGAGATCTGGGAGCCCAGATAAGTTCTGAAGGCCAAGGTGTGGTTTGAGGTCTGGAGTCCAGGGAGTTAAGTATGGGGTCTGGGGTCCTGGGTCCAGGATCTGGGATCCATGTGGTACTTTCAGAATCTAGGGTTTGGGCTGAGGTCTAGGGTCTCAGGTCAGAGGGGTAGATCCAGAGTCTGGGGTCCAAGATCTGCGTTGAGCTCTGGCCTTACCTACAACACCGGCACAGGTCAGCAGGAGATGGATGGAATATGAAGATAGAAACGCAATGCATAGCAGCAGGGCCCTGTGGCAGATGGCACAGCTCAGACTTGGCCCCAGGCCTCCTGCATGTCCCACACAGCACCCCTGCCCCCTGGCCCAGGCCACCCCGGCCGCCCAAGACTCACAAGAAGAAGAGGACCCCTGTGTGAGCCATGGCATAGGCCAGTCCCAGGATGCCACTGCCCATGATGGCGTTGCTGAGATTGAACACGGACATTCCAAACGATGTCTTCCCTTCGAACTGCAGGTAAGGGCCAGGCCGGGCACACATGGGGAAGGAGATCAGGTAACGGGACCAGCGCTGGGGCCCAGGAAAGACTAGGGGAGAAGTGACCAGGACGGGGAGAAGCCCAGAAAGGACTATAGGACGGAAACTAGGAAGGAAAAAAAAGTGGAAGCCAGGGAGAAGCTGGGGAAGCAAGAGCTAGGAAGGAAGAACTAGGAGGAACTTTGGACGGGAGCAGCTGGAAATGGAGAGGAACAGGGGAGGAGGGTGGAGCAGCCACCAGAGGCAAAACAGTGAGGGAGGAGAGTGGCTGAGGGACCAGAGCGGCTGGGGACAGGAAATAGCCAGGCAGGGAACCCCTGGGAAGAGGGAACAGTAGGGGAAGAGATGAGCTGGGCAAGGTGCAGCCAGGACAGATCCTGTGAGGTCACTCACATCCATGAACTCGATTGGCTTCCTCCCAGGAGCAGGAGGATGGCTGGGCAGGAAGCCCTCGCGTTCCTGCCTGTAGCTGGAGAAGGCAGGGAAATTGGGGCTGGTGAGAGGGTAATCCTGACCTCTAACCTTTGTCCCCCTGGGCCCCCGACTCACCCCAGAGCATCCGCAGGGAGGGCTCCGTTCATCTTTGGGTCCTGAAGTTCCATCCTGTGGGCAGAGAAATGGGGGTGGGGATCAGAGATGGGGGGGCTACAGAGTAGGGAGAGCTAGATGAATAGGGTAGGGGGTCAGACAGAGACAGATGGAGAAACAGAAACAGAGGTGAGGCAAGGGGAACAGGAACAGAGGGATGAGAGAGACTGAGAGATAAATGGAGAGACTCGAAGACAACAGTGAGAGGACGACAGAAAGAGATGGGAGGCAGAGAAGGGAATCGGAGGGGGAGGGATGCCAACAGTTACTCAGACAGGCAGAAAAAGAGGGCAGCGAGAGACAAATAGAGGGGGAGAGGGGCAGAGACTGAGAGAGAAAGAAAGAGAGAGAGAGAGAGAGAGAGAGAGAGAGAGAGAGAGACCGACCCCACAGCAGACGAGATGGCCATTTGGAGCTGGGATAGCCTGTCCTTCCAGAACCCACACTCACTCTGTCTCTCTCACTGTCTCTTTCCTTGCCACCACCCCGGCCCCCCCCCCCCTTCCCTCCACCCTCACCGCTTGGCCAAGCCTCTTACTCCTTACAGGGACACGTGTCGGCCCGGCTGCCCCCCCCCTCCGACCCCCCCCCGCCCCCCCCCCCCCCCCCGGCCTGGGCCCCGAGCCTGAGCCCAGAGCTGATGCAAGCTGTTGCAGGAGCTGGAGGTGGGGGGCCAACTTGGTGACCTTAACCCCCCACCCCCACCCCATGCTGCAAACTGCCCTCCGCCACAACTCTGAATATCCTCACTAGAAGCCAAAGACAATTCTCCAATCAGAGCCTCCTTCCAGGGATAGAAATGACCCAGGGACCCCCACTTAATCCCCCTTTTAGGGATTAGATTTTTTTCTCAGACCCCTGTCAAGTCCTAAACACTCGTTCTTCTGGCACAAATAACTTTAGAGACACTTCCAGACTTAAGATCCTTCTTGGTCTTGGGGTGTCTCAGGAACCTGCTCTGAGCCCTAATCTCCCCCTCCTGACGATGAGCTATCTCAGAAACCTGCATCAAAAGCTCCATCCCAAGGCCTGATGTGTTTCCTGGGGTGGAGGTGCTCCAGGAGGGGCCCCTGTCTTCTGGATGGAGTGTCTCTGAAGATACCCCCTCACCCCGCGCGCGCCCAGAGCTCACTTCCTGAGAGTGCAGTATCTCAGAAACTCCCATTCAAGGTCCCCATCATTGCTAAAAGTGCCTCTGGGAAACCCCCTCCCCAAGCCCCTAATCCCCTTCCTGGGAAGGGGAGGGCTCTCAAGGAGTCCCATGCTCAGTCGCGAGCACTCTCTGGAGACTCTCAATCACTTCTGAATTCACTTCCTGGGAGCTAGGTACCATTCAATTCTCCACTAGGGCTAAAAATGTCTCCAGGGGAACCCCCCTCTACGGAGGTTCCCCCAGAGAACCTCTCCCAGGATCCCCACTCATGCCTCGGGGTCTCCGGAGCCCCGACCCGGCCAGTATCCCCTCCTCACCTCCCTGCTCCTCTCAGCTCCTGAAGCCACCGTAACTCACTAGGGCTCTGGGACCCCACGGCCCCGGCAAGGCTCCCCTTCAGCGGACCCTGCCCCCGCCCCGCCCCGTGGCCAATCAGCTCCTCCGCGCTTGCTAGGTGGCTAATCAGCGCAGCCCGCGCCGCATCTGGCCCGCGGATTTTTTTTTTTTTTTTCTAGGAAGAACTTTTAATTTTAATTCAGTTTCCCTCCATCTGGCTTTCGGCTGAGGACAGGGGGTGGGGGAGGAGGGCGCCCTCCTTCACCTGCACCCACGTGGAGAGAGACAGAGGTGTGTGGGGGCCTTGGGTAGGGGGAGGTGGACAGAAAGATTGAGGGGGTAGATCCACACTTAGAAGGACACGCAGGCAGAGGCAACTGACTCAGGGATCAGACACACGGAGGATGCAGAGAGGAGAGACAGACATCGTAAGGGAAACGATCACAAATAGAGAAAGGCGGGCAGGCGACACAATACAAGAACAGACAACAGAGAGGGCAGAAAGACAGCCATGTTGAGGAGTGGTCGATAGGCAGAGGGGCAGCCATGGGGAAAAAAAAGAGAGGTGCAGACAGACTCAGAAGCAGACGGGGGAGGGGGGGAGGCCTCCTCAGAAGCATCTGGAGGAAGGCGACAGGCAGTCAGGCCCAGTAATAAACAGGAGACGCAACTGGCAGACAGACAGGTGGACACAGCCAGACACATCCCCAGAGGCTGGGAACAGACACACCAGCAGAGAGAGACAAGGGGAAAGAGGGAGTGGTTGAGGTAGGGAGACACCTAGAGGGACAGATGACGACAGGCAGAGGGAGAGTCAGATTCAGGCAGAGGGACAGACAGGGTAGATGGACAGACCTGGGAGCGGCAGTGCGACAGGTGCAGGAAGACACAGCCAGGCCACTATGGGCTGACCTCAGAGAGAGAGCCTAGCTTAGGCAAAAAAAAGTGCTGGACCCCAGCCCAGGCATTGGGTGGGGATTGTCCACACCCTAACTTAGGAGCCCCACTGTCTGTCTGTCTGCCTTCTATGTGGGTCTGTCTGTTCACTCTCATCCAAGCATGTGACAGGCATGTCTGTCCCAGGCAAAGCATGTGTCTCCTGCACAGAGTCAGGCGGATCGGACTTGGGGTCCGGGCCCAACTCCACTGGGCTGCTTGAGGCCCTGGTGGACAAGAGGCCTCTGTCTGGGCCTCTTCACCCTCCTGCCCATCCCCCACAGGGAGCACAGAATTCCCGGAAAGGCCAGGGGCTGGCTGGGGCTTCAAAGCTAGCCTAGATGCCCCCACCCTACCCGCAGTCGGAGGAGGGTAAGGGATGGGGCGGTTACTTCCCCCACAGCAGGAGAGAACACTCAGGGGTCACAACCCCATCCAGGGGCTCAGAGGTAGAGGCCGCCTCACCCATCACCCACAGAAGCACAAACTTGCACGCAGACTCACAGCCACACACAGAGAATATGGGCTGACATAAGAACACTCACAGACTGCGCATCGAGAGCCCAGGTCACATTGAGAGTACAGTCACATACTCAACAGCCACACCAAACGACTCACTATTCCAGGTATCATCACCCCCAGCCTCAGCGTCGCGTCCAGAGAACACAGACTGACACGCGATGGGCTCGTGCTGATTTACAGCCCCTCTAGACTCATGGACATCATCACCCAGGGACTCAAGAGCCATACCCTAGGGAGCCGACAGGCAAATCGCACACAGACTCACAGCTGCACACAGAGCACACAAATATGATTTCCTACAGCCGACAACATCATGCGTGGGCCCAGTGTCTCACAAATCAAATCAGAAGAGACACATATAGGGGTGCACAAACAGGGGAAGCAGGGAGGCAGAGAGTACACTTACTGTCATTACAAAGGGGGAAATCCAGAAAATACATCTTAAACTGCATGAAGAGGAAACAAAGGAACCAGAGAGTACACAAACAGCAGCACCAAAAGAAACACACACACCTACACTACCTCACCACAGACAGACACAAACAGGGTGGCAGAGAAGAAAGGCACACAGACACAGGACACACACGCCTACGGGCAAGACAAACACACTCAGCGCCCATCAGCATTACGAAGGAGACACGTAAACACCCAAGGAACATACACACGACCCCATAGAGACGAACTGCGCAAACAGACCACCGTTGCCATAGTGACACACCCAGTTGCCATAAAGGGAACACAGGAGTTGGACAGGCAGCCATGGTCACAAGATACACCCAGGCAAGTTGCATAGGAAGACACAAGTGGAGCTCACATACGTGTGTTTGTGGCTGAGAACATGTACAGGCAGATGAGATACATTGAGGGTATTCAAATACACACCCACACACCCACACACACACACACACACACACACACACACACACCACAGAGTCTCCCCTTGTCTATCCCGGCCTATTCTGATGTCTCTCTCCTCTCATGGTCCTCCTCCCCCTAGAGCCATTACACATCTGTGCTAGAGGCTGGCCAGGGAAAGAGACACCTGTTGGCAGAGGCCTTGGCCTACATGGCTATGGTATGTGTGGCGGGTGGGGTTGGGGGGGGGGGGGGGAGGCTAGGCAGATGTCTAGATTTCAAGAGAAGTCTGAAGCGTCCTGCCCAAAAAAGCTAGTATACCTTGGACAACAAACAGATACCCCTATCCACCACCTCCCAGCAGCAATGTCCTGCCCTGATCATTCCCTGGCCCTCCAACATTGCCCGGTGCAGGGCCGCCAGGCACACAGCAGGTGCTCAATAAATGCCACTTATCAAGTGCCATATTATCATCATTCTTATTTTTATTTCTGCCAAGTGAACTCTTCTCCGGGAGGGACAAACCTGCACCCAGCTCCGCACCCTATAGCTTAGCTAAGTTTCAGGGCACTGAAAATGGCAAGTGTTCAACATATGCTGGTAGGAGGGAAAACAAAGGGAAAGGGAAATCTGGCTGCGGAGGGAGGGCAGCTTGCTTTAGAAGGAACAGATGTCTTTAAGCTTGACCAAGGCCTTGAGACTGTGCCAGGGATAAGAATGCTTTGTTAATTCACCGAAGTAAGGTCCTTTCTCGGGGTCATTTAAGGCTTTTGTTGGTTCAGTAAAGCAGACCCTTGTGTGACGTTTGGGATTCCTATCGAGTCTATTAAAAGTCGGCTTGGGTTCCTGTCGGTTCTTATAAGCAGATCCCTGCTTTTCATTAAAACAGGTCACTGCTCAGCAGCCTTCAGGGGAGGGAGCCACAGAGCAAAGCAGTTAACACCAAGAGCTTTCCCCGCTCTGCCACTTACTAGCTGTGTGGCCTGGAGCATATTCTGAAACCTCTCTGTCTCAGCTTCCCCCCGCGGCATAGTAACACCTAACTCTTAGGGCCCCTGGGAAAACCCGAGTGAATTAACACAGGTAAAGCGCTGAGAACAATGCCTGACACACAGTAATTGCTCAATAACATATTTGTGAAAGGAATTAATGAATTCTTCTCTGCCTGTGAATGCAACCCCCTACTGGGCTGCATTTAGGATTCTAATCTCCCCTTTCAGGCAGGCTCCCCACTGAGAGACTCTTCCGTCCCTCAAAGCAGCCCCGGGGGCAGCAAGGCTTTTTTGAGTTTGTGTCTAGTCCCCTGCACCTGGACCACCCCTGTCTTTCCCTCCCCCGGTTAGATGCCCTCCGGTACAGAACTGGCCTGGCAGCTCCCAGCTCCTTGACCTCTTCAGGAGGCTGAGGGGAGGACACCTTTACACTCAGTGGGGTGCCGGGTGGGAGCTGCAGGCCGACACCCTACTTCGGGAAAAGCCTGGGGAGTTCAGAGCCTGGATCCTGTCCCCCAATTCCCCCGGGCCCTGCTGGAGGAAGCAAGTTTCTTTGCAAAAAATTAAACATCCTCTTTGTGAGAGGCAAGAAAACAGGACGTGGAAAGCATCCCACAGGGTGAACATGGGCCCCCAATGCCTGGCACCCCCTCCTCTCTGTGGAGCAGAGGCCAGGTGGCTTGAACCCTTGCTTTCTCACACTTGCTCACCTCTGCAGGGGAGCCTTGTTCCCACCGCCCCCACAAGGCCCTGGAGCGCTGCCACCAGCTCTTGCTTCCTCCCTGGCTCTGGGGACTCCTCCAGGAAGTGCTTTCTCTGTGTCTCTGCTTGTCTGTCCACAACTCCCAGGGCCTGGCATAAATGCAGAGCGCACCACTGAGGAAAGAATAAAGGACTAAAGGACCAAGGCAACAAAAGCGTGGATTCAACAAACATCTACTGCATGCCACCTGTATGCCAGGCCCTGTTCCAGGGTCGGGAGGCAGCGGTGAAAGGAACAGAACAAAATTCCCACCTAGTGAAGCTCATATTTCTAAGGAATGATGAATCAATCGTTCAGTTCTTTTTTTTTTTTTTTAATTTTTTTTTCAACGTTTTTTAAATTTATTTTTGGGACAGAGAGAGACAGAGCATGAACGGGGGAGGGGCAGAGAGAGAGGGAGACACAGAATCGGAAACAGGCTCCAGGCTCCGAGCCATCAGCCCAGAGCCTGACGCGGGGCTCGAACTCACGGACCGCGAGATCGTGACCTGGCTGAAGTCGGACGCTTAACCGACTGCGCCACCCAGGCGCCCCAATCGTTCAGTTCTTTGAATACTCACCAAGCTTGTTCTCACTTCAGGGTCTTTGCACTCGGTGTTGCCTGTGCCTGGAATGCTCTTCCTCCAAGTATTCCTAGGGTGCGTTTCCCTTTAGGTCTCAGCTCAAATGCCACCTCCTCAGAGAAGCCCTCCCTGACTATGCTGTCTAAAAGAAAAATTCGGAGCACCTGGGTGGCTCCGTCGGTTAAGCGTCCGACTCTTGGTTTTGGCTCAGGTCATGATCTCACAGTTCGTGAGTCTGAGCCCTGCATGGGGCTCTGTGCTGACAGTGCGGAGCCCGCTTGGGATTCTGTCTCCCCCTCCCTCCGTCCCTCCCCTGCTTGCTGTCCATCTCCCTCTCAAAATAAATAAATAAACTTTAAAAAATAAATAAAATAAAAGAGCAACTCAAATCCTCTGCTACTCTCCATCGCTTTCACCCTACTTTATTATTCATTATGGATTTTATCACCACCTGACAAACATTATATATTTACATACACGATAGTATGTTTAATTTAGTAGTTATTTTACTAAGTAAATGTATATAGATACCAGCGTATTTATATATATCAGCATACACATTTGCATATTATATGCATAAGGTATGTGTATTATATGTACATGATACAAAATGCATAAATAGGTTATATATTTTCTTATATTTACATGTAACAGTATATTTATATTTATTATATTTCTTACTAACATATAACCTATATACTAGTGGATGTTATACATCACTATATTTCTATATAATCACATACATATCAAGCAGCACATATGTTTATATACCTAATGTAATCTATATTCTCCCTATATATCTACAACCTGGGGATAATTACAGTAACTTCTTCATGTGGTTGTTATAAGGATTAAAATGAGTTCAAGGAAAGAATTCAGCAGTGCACTGGAGCCAAGCACAGGTTTGCAGACTGCTTGTTCCATTTTCAGGAATCCTGTCAACCAGTTGGTAAAAAGCTATTGTTTAAAATGAAATAATATAAACTTACAATTAAATAAGTTAGTTTTTTTAAAAGGTGATATTCAAAACTCGTCACTTCCTGATTATTTTACTACATTTCATTCTTTATGCTCTTGAGGAAATTTACCCCTATTTGAACTGTATGGTAGAAATATTACATAATGGTGCACTACCGCCATGTCTTCCGAACTCTGTGTTCCGTGACTACACTTTGGTAATTTAAAATCTGACAAGACGATACTATGGAAACCATGTAAAACTGGCAAATGTGAGAAATCAGGGCTTCCCCCCCCCCTTTCCCCCCGCCCAGAGAATCGCTTGTTAGTCATTTACCAGCACATCACTGAGAGCACTTTAGGTGCTTTGGCACATTGTAAACGCTATAATGAATGTTTCCATTATTCTATTTGCTTGTGCACTGGGTCGCATGATCTTTTTTTGTGGGTCGAAGTTCAAAACGTTTGAAAAACACAGAATTACAAAAGGACAGACGCTGTGCTAAAGTACACGCATTTAATCCTCCCAATAACTCTGTGAAGCCTATATTAGTGATCCCCATTTTACAGAGGGAGAAACTGAAGTTCTGAAAGGGTACAATTGAAGCAGCGCTATGAATTGGCTGACGTGGATTCGAATTTTGGCGCACAGCGGCTTCAGCGCTTTCGCGCACTAAATTAACGCACTTTCCTCACTCTCACGTTTGCGACCCTAGCAGTAACTTCACCTCGCGCCACGCCTAAAAGGAATGGGTGCCGTCGTGCTCGTTGCATCTTGGGAAATGTAGTCCCCAGTGAACCCGACGGTCCAAAAACACGAGGGACGGGGAGTAAAGCGATCTTAGCCTTGGAACAGGAGAAGAGTCCGTTCTTGAGCCTCGCGACATTTCGGCGTCCCGGTGCGCGATTTCAGCGGCTTGGGTCTTGCCCGTTGCATGCTGGGAACGGCAGTCCGCGAGACCGGCTACGTCGACACAAGATGACGGGGCTCACGTCGTACGTTCAGGTTGGCCCCGCGTCGCGCCGGAGCCTTCGCGTTCCGCGATGACAGGCCCCCCACGCTGTGGGGGCCCTTAGGCATGCGCGACAGGCATTCGGGTTGACTGAGAACACAAACTGAATCAGCCTTGCGACTTCTGGCCGGTCTGCGCTCTCGCCGAGGCTCGGGCTGCTCACGGACCGGTCTCCTTCGTTCCCCTTCTCCCCACTCCGAAAGCTAAGGTAGGCCCTGGGGTGAGGAGGATGGGGGTCCAGGCCGAGACGGTTGAGGCACACCTGCTCTGTCCCGCCGACGAGGGAAGGAGAGAAGTTCGCCTTCCGTGCTGCAGCCGCGTAGTCTGGGCGCCTGGTGCCGGGTGGGCTCCAGACCCAAGGTTTGTCTTTAGAAGGGAACCGCTGTGCGGGGTGGACGGCGGGCTGAGGGTAGGGGCTCAGGGGTCCAGATATCGGCGGAGCCTCCTTGAGTGGGGTCCGGTGGTCCCAATGGGGACATGGACGTTGAGGTAATGATGCGAGATCCGGAGTGTGGCCAGACGACTGTTTAACGGAGGGGGCGGGTAGGTCGCATGAGAGTAATGAAGGTCTGATGGGCGTGTTACCGGGGAATCAGTGGGGGCTAATAGGAGTGTTTTAGTCAACATGCTCACGGGGGCGGGGGTGTGTTCATTGATTAACGAAGGGATAGTAGAATGGACAACTAGAAAGAAATTGGATAATTGGAGGTAGATGGGGTGTGATCTGTGATCCCTGAGGGATTGCTGGACGTGTGGTATTAAACAGGTTCATGAAGAGCGGCAGGCGATAGTAATCAAAAGGATAATGGTGAAGCAGTGGAGGGGATAATAGAGGCCAGTGGGAGTCATGATCAAGGAACTAATGGGGTCAGTGATCAAAGAAGAGTGAATGAGAGGTTGAAGGTGGGTTGTAGTCACGGGCTTTAGGTAACCACGGCATGATAATTGTGGAATTGATGGGAACAGAGTGAGCAAAGGGAGGGTAATAGTAAGCTGCTGGGTGTGATCATCAAGTGATTATTGATTGGGCGCTTGGGTGGCTCAGTTGGTTAAGCATCTGACTCTTGGTTTTGGCTCACATGATCTCACAGTTCATGGGTTCGGGCCCCACGACAGGTTCTTCACTGACAGCGGGGAGCCTGCTTGTGAATCTCTGTCTCCCTCCCTCTCTGACCCTCCCTGGCTTGTGCGCTCGCTCGCTCTCAAAAAAAGAAATAAAAATTTAAAACTTAAAAAAGTGATTATTGAGGGGGCAAGGTGGGCATTGAGGGAGAGTGGGGAACTGAGGGATGGTCATCAGGGATTAACGTGGTAATGAAGGGATTACAGGGGACTAATGGTGTGATATATGAGGGATCAGTTGGAGGGCTGAGTTAATGGGAGCTGATAAATCATAGTCACCGAGAGCTTAACGGGGAGTTAATAGGCCATGATCCTCTATGTATTAATGGAGGTTGATAAGGATGTAGAAATAAAGGAGTTACTGGGGACCTAATCATTTCGGGATTAATGGGGAATGGTGTGGAGAGAGATTAAGGGGGTGAGGAGTACAAGGAGGTAGTATTAGGATAACGAGGGTGAAAGCAAGGGATTGACAGCAGGATGATAGGGCTGTGTGAATCTAGGGGCCATGAAGACAGCTGGGGAGATGGTCAGTGAGATGTTAATGGTGGGTGGAGAAGGGTTCAAAGTGAAAGTTGTGGGGCTAAGTGTGTGCAGCATGGGTGGCAGCAGTGGGAGGTCAACAGGGTCAGTAATGGGTCATCTAGAAGTGTTGGGTTTGGGGGATCTGTGGGGTGAGTGGGGGGATCTTTGAGGGAGCAGTAGAGCCTTAGAATTCAGTGATGGGGTCCCTTGGGCCTTGTGAGGTCAGTGGGGTCAGTGACCGGGCTCCACTTTTCCCATCTGCTGAGTGAGCTGTCATGGGGCTCATGGGGAGTTTGTGTGGTTCTCACTGCCCTGCAGAAATAGGTGGTAGCCCACTCACCCAGTTACTGATATAGGGCGGCATCAGCTTACTGTTGGCAGGTCCCTGGGCAAACAGCGTGAGATGGGACGGACATCAAAGGACAAGCGGGATGTCTACTACCGCCTGGCCAAGGAGAATGGCTGGCGTGCCCGCAGTGCCTTCAAGCTGCTACAACTTGATGAGGAATTCCAACTCTTCCAAGGTCCCCACCTGGCGGGCGAGTCACCGGGGGATGGGGTGGGCAAAGGGAATGGACAAGTGGGCCATGTCTGCAGAGCTTCCTGTGGTAGGTGGGCTGACGTGGAGAGTCTGTGGGACAGGGGACAGGTAGGAAGAGGGACAGGTGCTTGAAAGGAGTTGGGCATGGATAGAATGTGGGAGAGGGGTGAACTTTGCAGGGCTCGAGGTTGGGGAGGCGGGTGCAACTGACCACTACACCTTCCTGTGTGTGCTCAGGCGTGACACGGGCAGTTGACCTGTGTGCAGCCCCGGGCAGCTGGAGCCAGGTGCTGAGCCAGAAAATTGGGTGAGTGTGGAGTCCCAGATGGGGTGGCCGGGAGGGGAGGGTAGGCCAGGTCAGGGATGAGCCAGGAGTGAAAACCGGGTTGACATGGGCCATGCTGTCTGCAGGGGTCAGGGCTCCGGCCATGTGGTGGCTGTGGACCTTCAGGCGATGGCTCCATTACCAGGTGTGTTACAGATCCAAGGGGACATCACCCAGGTAAGAGCATGGCTGGGGGCATTGGGGTATATCTGGGGCGAGAGCCCCTCCAACCTGGGGGCTATGGAGAGTGGAAAAGAGAGAGCAAGAGAGCATAACCTGAGAGAAGCCAGAGAGAGCGTAGCAGTGGAGAAACAAGATCCGGCAGGTCGTCATCGCGGAGACAGCTGGAAATGACAGTACTAGGTCCCGAGAGAGGGAGCCCAGTCTTAGACTGGCAAAGCCTGAGGGTCTGGCTGACCCAGGGTTGCTGGCTAGGGCTGTGGGCAGGTGGGGTAAGAGGGCTGCGGACAGGGGGCCTGGGACCACTCATCCTCCCTCTCTTCCATAGCTGTCCACTGCCAAGGAGATCATCCAGCACTTTGAGGGCTGCCCCGCGGACCTAGTGGTGTGCGACGGGGCTCCCGATGGTAAACAGCAGCGGTTGGGAGGCCAGGCGGGGGCCCTGTGTGTGTCCTCCTCTGTGGCTCCCACCTCTGTTGGCTTCTTCACTATTTCAGCTACTCCCTGCCTCTCCCCTCTACTCTCAGCTGTTCCCCGCATCTAGTAACTTCTCCCTACCTCTGCTTCCTGGTCTCTGCCTCTCTCTCCACACCGTACCATTTTGGTTTTGTCTGTTATCTCCCCTTCCCTTTGCTCATCTCTCACCTGCAATTGTCTATTTCTCTTGTACTATGTGTTCATTCATTTTTTTTCAGTCAGCCATTCATTCAGTGCACATTTATTGAGCGCCCGTTGTGTGTCGGGCACTGTTCTACACATGGGAAAAATATTTGTGAATAAAATTCCACTAATCTGATCTCATAGACCTGATGTTCTAGTGGAAGCATATGGAAAAGAAACAAATGATAGCCATGTAGCATGTGAAGAGGTGAGTGGTACCATGAGGAAATCAATGAAAAGGAGGAGGAGACAGGAAGTGCCTGTTGGAATTTTAAGTAAAGTGAATGGGAAGGCCCCCCCACCCTGACTTTAACACAGAGACCTAAAGGAGGTGAGAGAGTAGGTCAAGGGCATATCTGGAGAAAGAACAATCTGGGCAAGAGGACCACCCAGTGCAAAGTCCCCAAGGACTATTGTTGGGCATGTATGAGGAATAGCGAGGATATCAGTGTGGTTGGATCCGAGTGAGGGGAGAGTGGTAGGAGGTGAGGTCAGAGAGTTGACAGAGGGCAAGATCCCGTGTGGGTCCTTGTGGGCCACAGTGAGGACTGTGGCTTTTTCACCGAGATGAGAGCTCGGAGGAAACCAGGAGAGGGTTGTGAGCAGAGGACGGCCATGCCTGACTCAGGTTGTAACAGGATCCCTTTGGCTGCTGTGAACAGTGTGAGGGTCGAGGGTGCAAGGAGGAGGCCACGGCAGTAGTCCAGGGAAGCGATGACAGTGGTATCGGTGGTGGAGACGGGAAGAGGGTTGATCCAGGAGATCTTTTGAAAGTACAGCCGACCGGACTTGCTAATATTTGAACGTGGATGTGAGGAGAGAATGGAAGGTGTATGGTACTAAGGCTTTTGGCTGGAACAGCTGGAAGGATCGGATGAGATGGGGAAGATGGTGTAAGGAGTAGAGTTTGAGCAGGCAGGTCAGGAGTCTGGTCTTGGACATGTTGAGTCTGATCTATAGTCAGGCGTTCAGGGGAGCAGTCTGGGTTGAAGGTAGAAGTGATGGTAATGGTACTCGTGTAGGAGTGCCTGGCTGGCTCAGGCAGTAGGGCGTGCGACTCTTGATCTCGGGGTTGTAAGTTCGAACCCCATGTTGGATGTGAAGATTACTTTAAAAAATAAAATCTTTGAAAACAAATTAATGATACTTATGTGTAAGGTTGTTTTGAAAATTAAAATGAGTAAGTGTTGGGAGGTCAAAATAAGCCTCCAGTTGGCAGATATTACTTTGCAAGCAGAACCTTAGCAGTGAAAGAGCCTGGGATATGCTTTTAGCATTCTGACTTCTCTGGGACAGGAAGATGGCCAGAACTGGATGGCTCCCCCTAACACTGTTCCTCTTGCTGCAGTAACTGGCCTCCACGATGTTGATGAGTATATGCAGGCCCAGCTCCTCCTAGCTGTGAGTAACCTTGGCTGCCCCTGCCTCAGTTTGGACCCCTCATGCCCGTCTCCACCTCAGCCTTAGCCATTTGTCCCACCCACAGGCTCTGAACATTGCTACACACGTCTTGAAGCCAGGGGGCTGCTTTGTAGCCAAGGTAAGTCTCAGAGAACCTGGTGAGGGGTCAAGAGAGGTCCTCGAGGGCCGCCCTCATGCCTTCTTCATCTCTGCCTCCTCCCCCTACAGATCTTCCGAGGCCGGGATGTGACCTTGATCTACAGCCAGCTGCGTGTCTTCTTCTCCAGTGTGCTGTGTGCCAAGCCCAGGAGCAGCCGCAACTCCAGCATAGGTCAGTGGGGTGGAAAGGCCGGGCAGGTGGATTCGCGTCTTGGGGACACATCCTGTGCAGGGCAGAGGCAGAAGTCTCTCCTCACTCCACCTTCCACCCACAGAGGCCTTCGCTGTCTGTCAGGGTTATGACCCCCCTGCGGGCTTCCTTCCGGACCTGACAAAGCCCCTGCTGGACCACTCATACGGTGAGAGCCAGAGCCCTGGGCCTCTCCCGGGGGAGACTTCTGCCCCCTTATGGAATTTCTATCTCAGGAGGGCCCTCAGCCCCACCCCTTGGTGGAAACTTACCCTTTGTTGAAATTCTGTCCCAAGATGATCCTTAGCCCCACCGTGTGGTAGAAATTCCACCCCTGTATGGATGTTTTGTCCTAGGAGGACCTTCATCCTGGTCCTCTAAGGGTTACTGTCAAGTCTGGTGAACATTCTGTCCTGAGTCCTGCCCCAGTGGAGATTCCTCCCACCTCAGATTCTAGCCTAGGAAGACTCGGTCATGCCTGCAGGTGGATACTGCACCCCTGCATAAGAATTTTGCCCCGAGAGAGTCTTTAGCCTGGTCCACAGTGGGAAAAGGCACAGAGTCTGCTCTTAAGCACGCTTGAGTGAGACAGAGTTCAGGCAGCGTATGGTAGAATGGCAGGTGGATATAACTGCAGTGTGAGGAAAGCAGGGGAAGGTGATATTTTAGAACAGGTGATCATGGAGGGCTTTCCTAAGGAGGTGATCTGAACCAAATGAAGTATTCCTGGTGAAGGAGTGTGAGAGTAGCTGGTAGATACATGGGGAAGACTCTGTACCCTTGCTGTAGCCCAAGTCCTAACTGGTCCCAGGCATCCCAGCCCTGTCCTGTCTTATTTCTCCCTGCTTGTCAGATCCAGACTTCAACCAATTAGATGGACCCACTCGCATCATTGTGCCATTTGTGACCTGTGGGGACCTGAGCTCCTATGATTCAGACCGCAGTTACCCACTGGACGTGAGTGCCTGACCAACAGTAGGTGGATGGGGGCTCTGTCCTAGGTTCCCAGGTCCTCACCGTCCCCCCACCATGTGTCCCTGCAGCTGGAGGATGGCTCAGAGTACAAGTACACTCCACCCACGCAGCCCCCCATCTCACCACCGTACCAGGAGGCCTGCACGTTGAAGAAGAAAGGGCGGCTGGCCAAGGAGATCCGCCCCCAGGACTGCCCCATCAGCACTGTAGACGCGATGCCCCAGCCCCTGGCTGCTCCACAGCGCCACACCCTACTGCCCTCTGAGGTCTGGAAACACGTGTCCCTGAGCCCAGTGACACCCCCCCCCCAACCAGCTTTAACTGCACCTTGTTCTACGCCCAGATCACATGGTTTCTGGGGCCAAAACACTCCTCCCTGCCTCCTAAGAGCTATAAAAATCAGTGGGTAAGACCAAGTCTACTGAATGGAAAAACTTAGGCAAATATCTGAGTCCTTTTTCTTTTTCTTGGGTAGGTGGAAGACAATGGAATGAATTGTTCGCCTTAATACATTCAGGTAAATTTGCCTTTTTATCTAAGAGTTTGAGTAAAGGGCACCTTCAAGAAAAAGCTCAGTAAAATTTCACCTTTGAAATTTTTACTTTGACTGGTAAGATTTCAGTCAGCCAGCCTTTACAAAGTACCTGATGCTGTGTGCCAGGAACTGCTTTAAGCATTTTACATATTGAGGCATTGAGTAAACATTTATTAAGCACATGCTGTTTGCTGGGCATTGTTCCAGGTTGGGAGATAAAGCAGGGAACAAAACAGGCAAAACTCCTAGCCCTCATGGATCTTCTAGATTGGGAAAGAGGTAATAAAAACAGCTTATGAGTGCAGGAGTTTCTACACATGCATACACATGGACACACCCACTATATACACACGTATATATATACATACACATTTATAGCTCACATTTCCCTGTAGCTTGAATTGTAACATTGTATATATACACAGGTGTATTATACACACACACACACACACACACACACACATACATATATGAAGGTAATATAGGATATGAAATTTTTTTAAAGTTTTTTTATTTTGAGAGAGCATGAGCAGGGGAGAGGCAGAGAGAGGGAGAGAGAGAATCCCAAGCAGGCTCCACACTGTCAGCACAGAGCCCGACACGGGGTTTGAATGAGTCAGATGCTTATCCAACTGAGCCACCCAGGCACCCCTGAATATGTTTTTAAATAAAGTAGGGTAAAGAGAATCAGGAATTCTAGGAGTGCCAGTTTGCAGCTTTTAAAAGGGTTGCCACGGAAGGGCTCGCTGAGATAATGTCTGAGCAAAGACCTGAAGGAAGATGAGGCAGGGGATCCGTGTGTTTATCTAGGGGAAGAGCATTCCACGGAGAGGAAATAGCACATCCAAAGACCCTGAGGTGGAACCATGCCTGGTGTGTGAGGCAGCAGTGAGGGGCCAGTTTGCCTGTAGCAGAGTGGGCTAAACCTGTCTGTGCTGGAGGACTTCTTATCCTCGGGAAGTCATGTTAGAGGAAGTCCCTTTCTGACACTGGCATAGCAGGTTTTTAGACCAAGTCTTCTGTTAAAAAAAAGAAATGAGAGGTGCCTGGGTGGCTCAGTCACTTAAGCGTCCAACTCTTGATTTCAGCTCTGGTCATGATCTCATGGTGCATGAGCTCGAGCCCCACCTCAGGCTCCGCACTAACAGGCTCTAATTTAATGACACAGAGCCTGCTTGGGATTCATTCATTCTCTCTCTCTCTCTCTCTCTCTCCTCTCTCTCTCTCTCTCTCTCTCTCTCTCTCTCTCTCTCTCAAAAATAAATGAAATTTAGAATCCTTTTTTAAAAAAAGAAGCAAAAAGGATACCTTTTTAAAAATGAAACAGTGATGGAGCACCTGGGTGGCTCAGTCGGTTGAGCGTCCGACTTCAGCTCAGGTCATGATCTCATGGTCTGTGAGTTCGAGCCCCGCGTCGGGCTCTGTGCTGACAGCTCAGAGCCTGGAGCCTGCTTCGGATTCTGTGTCTCCCTCTCTCTCTGACCCTCCCCCGTTCATGCTCTGTCTCTCTCTGTCTCAAAAATAAATAATAAAACATTAAAAAAAATTTTTTTAAATGAAACAGTGAATCACAGTGGGAAAACATTATTTACCATCCCTATATATAATATCCTCTATATTAAAAAGCTCCTATAGGGGCACCTGGGTGGCTCGGTGGCTTAAGTGTCTGACTTCAGCTTAGGTCATGATCTCACAGTTCACAAGTATAAGCCCCACAAGGGGCTCTGTGCTGACAGCTCAGAGCCTGGAGCCTTCTTCGGATTCTGTGTCTCCCTCTCTCTCTGCCCCTCCCCTGCTCACTCTCATAAAATTTCTGTCTCTCTTTCTCTCTCTCTCAAAAATAAAATATTTAAAAAAATTTTTTTGAAGAAAATAGAATAGCTAACAAGCACATCAAAAGCTGTCTCTCAGGGAAATGCAAGCTAAAACTAAGATGATTGGCAATACTAAGTGTCCGGAAGAACATGCAACAATGGAAACCCTCATATATACCAGTGGCAGCATAAAATGGTATGGCCACCATGGGAAATCGTTAGCCATTGTCTAAAGCTACATGTGTGCTAGTTCCACTCCTGAGAAATAAGTACTGGAATTCCTACCGGGCACTATTTATACCCCCAGACTAGATAGAGCCCAAACATCCATTGACTATAGAATGGGTCATTAAATCACAGTATATTCAGGAGCCCCTGGGTGGCTCAGTCAGTTAAGCAGCTGACTTCAGCTCGGGTCATGATCTTGCGGTTCGTGAGTTGGAGCCCCACATCAGGCTCTGTGCTGACAGCTTGGAGACTGGAGCCTGCTTCGGATTCTGGGTCTCCCTCTCTGCCCCTCCCCCACTTGCACTCTGTCTCTCTCTTTCAAAAATAAATAAACATTAAAAAAATAAATCATGGTATATTCACAGCAGAGAAGTACACAGCAATGAAAATGAACATTCTACAGGTATAAAAAAATAACACCATGTCACTCATTAAACTGAACGTATATAAAACATTTGTGTATTTGTTAAGGTTCACAATAGAAATGGGGGGAAAGTCACAAAACTGTTAGTACCTGCACGAATGATCATTACAGTAGAAGAAAGTGGGAAATGTACTTGTTAAAACTTTCTTTCTCCTTGGTTTTAGTTAGCTGGCAATCTGATATAACTCGGAAGCTGTTTGCTGTCAGGAAAATGAGAACTGGCATTGATGAACTTGTTTTCAAAAATCTCATCATCGGGTCCTGAGCATCCGAGTGGGAACCTGCAACAACCACCGTGAACACAGCAAGGAAAGAAACATCACAGAACGCCTGTCTATGCTGCAGAGGGGATTCTTGAGCCAGGTCTTGCCTCCTCTCTCAGTCTTTCCAGGGGCATCCTGGTTATGTCCAGAATTCACCCCCAAAACAGGGATTCTTAACCCGGATAGAAATCAGGGGTAGCTGTGAACATAACGGAGGAAAATATTACATCTTTATTTTCACTAATACTGAACTGAAATTTCACTAATATAACTGAAATGTAGCTTTACCCCCAAATACAAATGCTGGCAACAATTCACAATACTAAAAGCAGTGCCTGTACCTTCCCACCAATACAAATCAGTTCCTTTTTAATGTTGAGGTTTTTGCAGGCATCTTGAAATCCTGTTCACGTTTATCACTACTTTGAATTATAGAAGATCTTATAATTTGGTGTTCTAATAAAAAAGTCAATATATTACTGTATCCCAGTATTGTTTCATTTGAATATATATAGTAATATTTTTCCCATTGAGGTATAATTGACAACATTATATAAATTTAAAGTATACAGCTGAATTGGATACATACCTAACAGTAAGTTAACATGCATCACCTCATGGTTACAAATTATTTTCTTGTGATAGGAGCTTTTAAGATCTACTCTCTTAGAACTTTTCACATATACAATATTGATAATTCTAGTCACTATGCAGTACATTATATCCCTGAACTTATATGTATAACTCCAAGTTTGTACCTTTTTTGACTACCTTCACCCATTTTGCCCCCTGTCCCTGGTGACCACTGATTTGTTGTATGTTTCCTTGAGTTTGGTTTTTTTAGATTCCACATGTGAGTGAGATCTTCACTTCCCAGTATTTGTCTTTCTCTGACTTACTTCACTTAGCACAATGCCCTCCAGGTCCATCTGTGTTGTCACAAATGGCAGGATTTCTTTCCTTTTTATGGCTAGATAATATTCCATTGTATATATAAATACATACACCACACTTTCTTTATCCATTCATCTGTCCACAGACACCTAGGTTGTTTCCATAATTTGGTTATAAGATCCCCTATTAAAGATGTCAGAAAGGGGGCACCTGGGTGGCTCAGTTGTTTAAGCATCCGATTTTGGCTGAGGTCATGATTTCACAGTTCATGGATTCGAGCCCCACATCTGGCTGTCTGCTGTCAGTGCAGAGCCTGCTTCGGATCCTCTGTCTCCCTCTCTGCTCCTACCCTGCTCACTCTCTTTCTCTCAGAAATAAACATTAAAAAAAAAGATGTCAGAAAGCCTTGACTGCAGTGCTGAATTTCTACAATTTAGCAAACAGGAGCTAACAAACTCACCAGCTACAAACTCACCAGAGCCTGGTTCTGCCTGTATCTTTACTCCTGTATCTTCAGAAACACGGTCTCTGTCTGTGCCTCCGTCCAGTGGCCTCAGGACCACGCACATCCCAGTCGGTGACCCTAGATGTTTCTGTGTGACCCTAAGGATGTCCATACTGAGTCTGTAATGCCAGATTTCGGGGGTGGGGGACACACTATGGAATGTTATCCCAGGAGTTTTGTCACCTAAGCAGTGTGACCCCAGAAGCGTATGACAAAAGTGTCCTCACAACAGCCTATGTGACCACAGCAGTATCCACACCCATTACCGCACAAATTCAACATGTCTACACTAGAATCTGAGACCCCAGGAGTGCAAGCCTATCCCCATCGCCCCAAGAGTATCCATCTAATCCAGGAGTATAGGGACACCTGGGTGACTCAATCGGTTAAGCATCCAACTTCAGCTGAGGTCACAATCTCGTGGTTCATGGGTTCGAGTCCTGCGTCGGGCTCTGTGCTGACAGCTCGGAGCCTGGAGCCAGCTTCAGATTCTGTGTCTCCCTCTCTGTCTGCCCCTTCCCTGCTTCCACTCTGTCTCTCTCAAAAATAAACATTAAAAAAATTTAAATTTCCAAGAGCGTAAACACACCAGCCTTTGGGACCTGGTGGGTATCTGCATCTCAGGCTCTGTGTCCCTAGTTGTGTCCACCCCATCTGTGTGACATCCAACATATACACACGCAAGTTCCTGTGATGAGAGCAATGCCCAATCCCCAGAATGTGTGACCCAGCGATTTCCACACCCCTGAGTGTGTGGCTCAGGAAGGACCAGCCTGACCCAGGCCCGGTCTCTGACTTCAAGAGCACCCCGTCTGGCCCTGAGTGTGGATACCCTAGCCTTACAACTCCAGGGCTGTCCACGCCCCTCAATGTGACCAAAGCCATTTTATCCACAGAGGTATGTGTACCCCTTGCCACGTGTCCCCAGTTGAGCCCTTACCTTAGTCTGACTCCTGGAGTATTTCCACCCCAGTCTGTGATGATAGTTTATTTTCCAGTCTGTGAACGTAGGCTTGCCATAACCCGGTCTGTGTCGCCCCAAAAGGGCACACACCCCAGTCTAACCACTAGTTTGTCAGTTCCTTGCACTGTGTGACAGCAATGGATATCCGTTCCCCAGTCTATGGCACCTCAGGGGTCACCACACCTCAGTCATTGTCTCCCCAGGGACGTCTACAACGCAGTTCATGTCACCACAAGGTTATGTGCACTCCAGTCCATATGATACCTGGAGTAATCAAAAACAGTCTTTGTGACCCACTAAGTGTCCAGATCCCAGAGCTCGTGACCACAGAGTTGTGAAAACTCCAATCTATTTGACCACAGATGTGCCCCCTGCCGAGTATGTCAGTCCGTGGTAGTGCCCACACCCCAGTGACCTCACCAATGGTCATATGTCAGCCTTTGTCACCACAGGAGTGTTCCTCCACATGTGATCCCGGGAATCCCCAGACCCCAGTGTGTGTCCTCAGGAACATACCCCCATCTGTGTTACTGTAGAATTGTTCACACCCCAGCCTGTCACCATGGGCTTTCCACCTCCCGGTCAGTGTCCCCTAGGAGTGATCATTCCCCAGACCTTGAAATGCCAGAAGTGTCCACACCCCAGTCTGTGTCACCCCAGGAGGGCCCACAGCCAGCCTGTTTCTCTGGAAATGTCCACACAATAGCCTGTCTGTGTAACCCCAGGATGATCAACTTTCTGTGTGACCACAAGAGTAGCCACCACCCAGTCTTCATGTCCCCAGGGTGGCATACTCTTACCTGTGTGACTCCCAGGGTTTTTACACCCTAGGCTGTATGGTCAAACAAGTCTCCATGCCCCAAACTCTGACACCGGGGAGTCACTCCCTGGTCTACAACTCTAGGATCGTTTCCACACATCAGTCTCTGTGGCCCCAAATTCATTCACTATATTGTGTGTGTGGCCACAGGAGTGTCCATTTCCCAGTCTGTGTGACTCTGGGAGTAGCCAAGCTCCAGTCTGTATGATTCCAGGAGTGTCCACATCCCAAACAATGTGAGCAAGGGGGTGTCTACACCCCAGCACATGGAACCACAAACATGTTCTCTTCCGTGTCTCTATGACCACAGATGAGTCCCGGTCATGTCCACATCCCAATGTTTGACTACAGAAACCTCCACAGCCCAGCCCGTGTGACCCCAGGACTGTCTACCCACTCAGTGTGAATCCAGAAGTGGCAAGAGCTTTGCCTTATGTGACCAAAGGTGTTTCCACACCGCAGTCTCAGTGGCACCATGAATGTGTTCATGTCAAACTGTGATCACAGAGGTGTCCACACTCCAGCCTGGGGGACACCACAGGTGTCTGCAGCCCAGCCTGGGATGTTCCAGGAGTGGTTTTGCCCCAGTCCAGCCACTTCAGGAGTGTCTCCCCGCCCCAGTCTCCATGACCTGAGTGTGTCCACACCTAAGTTTCTGTGACAGAAGCTATGTCTAATCCTGAGTGTATTTGACTCCAGTGTTGTCCAAACGGCACAGCATCCAGCACAGTGTTGTGCACGCCCCAGTCTGTGTGGCCTCGTGAAGGTGTGCTCCCATCAGGACGACCACAGGCATATGAAATTCCTCCCACCAGGATGACCACCCTGTAATGACTGGTGGGTCCACACTCCAGTCTAGGTGACCCAGAGAGGACACCCCCCCCCAATCTGGGTGACCAAAGAAGTCTCCACATCCCAGTATGTGTGGCCACAGGGGTGGCGATCTCCCATTCAGTGTGACCAGAGGAGTACCCACGCAAAATTCTGTGTGACCACAGGGGTGCCCACCCCCCATCTGTGTGTCTCGAGAGACATCTCTGCTCCAGTTAGTGTGATCCCAATAGAGTCCACACCACAAGCTGTGTGACCACAAGAGTGTCCATGGCCAAGCCTATGATAATCCAGGAGTATCCATGCCACAGCCATTTGGCCACAGTGGCATCTACCTCCCAGTTCATGCATCTTCAGCAATGTCCTTGTCCTAGTTTGTGACCCTAGGCATCTCCAGAGCCCAGAATTTGTGTTTTTTTTAAGTTTATTTATTTTCAGAGGGGGGGGCACAGAGAGAGGGGGACAGAGGATATGAAGCGGGCTCCACAGACAGCAGAGAGCCTGATGTGGGGCTTGAACTCACGAACTGGGAGATCATGAGCAGAGCAGAAGTCAGTCGTTCAACCAACTGAGCCACCCAGGTGCCCCAGACCCCACAATTTGTGATTGAGTGTGTCCAAAGTTGTGATTGAGTGTGTCCAGAAGATACCAGATCATAGTCCATGTGACCCCAGGAGTGTCCACACCCCTAATGAGGTGATCTGAGAGGTGTCCAAACTCATCTGTGTGACGCCAATGTTGTCCACACGCCACTCTGTGTGGCACCAAAAATGTCCACCTACCAATCCCTAGACTCTAAGAGAACACATCTCAGTCTGTGACACTTTAGGAATGGCCACACCCCATTCTGTGTGACTTTAGCCATGTCCACATCCCAGTCTGGGTGACCCCTAAAGCCTCCACATCCTAATGTGTGACCCCAGGAGGGACCAAGCCTAGTCTCTGTGACCCTAGGAGGTCCACACTCCAATCAGTATGTCCCCAGGGTTGCTTACACCCAAATCTAGTGACTTCATGAGTGTCTACACCGCCATATGTTTGATCCTGGGAGGGTCCCCCCGCGACTGTGTGACCCTGAGAGGATCCATACACAAATCAGTGTGACCGTAGAAGGAGTCATGTCTGGAGAAAGAGTGATCCAAACAAAAGGAAAAGCCCGTGCAAAGGCCCTGAGGTGGGAGCATTCTAGGTACAGTAGAGGAACAAAGAGGAGACCAGTGTGGTGGGAGCAGAGTGAGTGCAGAGGCCAGTGGCAGGAGGTGAAGTTGGAGAGGTGACAAGGGCTGGGACTGGAGAGCCTTGTAGGCCACAAAAAGGACTTTTGCTTTTTCTCGGAGAGATGGAAACACAGCAAAGGTCCGAGCAGAGGAGAGCTGAGGGCTGACTTGGGTTGTAACAGAAGCCTCTGGCTGCTGTGAGGACAGACTGAAGCCCCCGAATCAGATCAGAGATGAGGCTGATCTGTGGAGGGCAGTGGCCCCAGGGGCCAGCACCAGAACCACTTGACAGGTTTCGCCAGGTTTCTATGTAGTAGAGTTCCAGCCCTCCTCCTGTCCTCCAGAAATGGGAGAAGCCATGGGGACTGAGTGAAGATGACCTCAGTATAAGGCCTTAGGTCAGCCCTGCATTTCCCCAGGTCCCGGGTTTTCCCCTTTGGCAGATGAGTATAAATCTTTCCTTCCCTGCCAGTCTCTCCTGAGAGTCTCTACTCGCCAATTCTCTCCAACCACACCAGCCTCCTTGACGTTCCTCAAATACACCAAGCACTATTCCCACCTCAGGGCCTTTGCACCTGTCATTGCCCCTGTACCTGGACACTTTTTCCAAAATATATAGGTAGTTCACAGTTACATGGCTGCCCCCTTCATTTTCTTTTCTTTGCTTAAAGATCATCTCGGGAAGCCTTCCTTGACTATGCAGAACAGCACCCCATCCCTCTCTAACCCTGCATCCTGCCTTGTTTTCTTCACAGCACTTAGCACTTCCTAATAATAAACATCTACTTGTCAAGTCAGCCAGGGCCCTGAGTGTAGCCACCAGGGAGGCGGGGTACACAGGGCACACACAGGTGGAATTTTGAAGGGACCATTTACGGAGGTACAAGGAGGGTTCAAGAAACCAATCACGCTGCTGAGCTGCCTCAAGACTGGCAGCAGAGGAGTGCTGTGACCATTCCTAGGCTTGAGAGGGCAGGAAAGGAAACAGTGTTCCTGAACCCTAGGGGAAGCTGGAGCCCAGCGCTGACCGGTGAGCACCTGGCTTTCTGTGTCCTCCCACTGTCCAGTTACCTGCCAAGGCCTCTCAGGCCAGCTCAGTTGGAAGCCAGCTATGGCAGACTCCAGCTGATAAAGTTCACACAGTCAACCTCTTGGGACACAGAGCAGGGGAAGGAGGGAGGATGGACTGGGGGACAAATGGAATATCCAGCAGCTTAATTTAGTGTTTTCTATCATCTATCAAATAATACCGAGTGGGGCGCCTGGGTGGTTCAGTTGGTTAAGCGTCTGACTTTGGCTGAGGTCATGATCTCGAGTTTCGTGAGTTTGAGCCCTGCATCGGGCTCTGTGCTAATGGCTCGGAGCCTGGAGCCTGCTTTGGATTCTGGGTCTCCCTCTCTCTCTGCCCCTCCCCCACTCGCAGTCTGTCTCTCTATCTGTCAAAAATAAATAAACATTAAAAGAATTATATAAATAATAATAATAATAATAATAAAAATATTACCGAGTATGGGAAGTCCCTGAAGGACAGGGGTTTGTATGTGTTGTATTCCCTTCTGTGTTTTTAGTACCTAGAGCTGTACCAGGCACATAGTAGGTTCTTTTATTTTTAATTATTTTTTTAATTTTATGTTTATTTTTGACAGAGAGAGAGAGAGAGAGAGAGAGAGTGGGGGAGGGGCAGAGGGAGAGGGAGACACAGAATCCCAAACAGGCTCCAGGTTCTGAGTTGTCAGCACAGAACCTGACGCGGGGCTCAAACTCATGGACCACGAGATCATGACCTGAGCCAAAGTCGGCCACTCAACCGACTGACCCACACAGATGCCGCATTTTTTTTTTTTTAGTTTTTTAAATGTTTATTTATTTTTGAGAGAGAGTGAGTGGGTGAGGGGCAGAGAGAGAGGGAGACAAAGGATCCAAGCAGACTCCTCACTGTCAGCACAGAGCCCAATGCTGGCCTTGAACTCACGAACCATGAGATCATGACCTGAGCGGAAGTCGGACACTTAACCAACTGAGCCACCCCAGTGCCCCCATAGTAGGTCTTAATAAATACTCACTGAAAGAATAAATGACATAAAATAATAGATATAAAAGTATAATGCAAAAGTGAAAGGATAAACCCCAGACAGGGAGAAAATATTTTCAAAATGCAGTTCTTGGCAAAGGACCAGTATCCAGAATATATAAAGAATTCCCACAGTTGTAAAAATTGGTACAGCCACTGTGGAAGACAGTACAGAGTTTCCTCAATAAATGAAAAATGGAAATACTAGCCAGTAGTAATTCCACTACTGGCTCTTTACCCAAAGAAAACAAAAACCTAAACTCTAAGACATACACGCACCCCTATGATTACTGCAACATTATTTACAATAGCCAAGATACGGAAGCAGCCCAAGTGTCCATCCACAGATGAATGAATAAAGAAGATGCGGTGTATATGTACAATGGAATATATGCAGCCATAGAAAAGAATGAGATCTTGCCATTTGTGACAACACGGATGGACCTAGAGGGTATTATGCTAAGTGAAATAAATCAGGGAAAGAAAAGTGCCATATAATTTCACCTATATGTGGAACCTTACAACAAAAGAAATCAACAACAAACACAAAGCAGAAGCAGACCCATAAATACAGACAACAAACAAGTTGGTTGCCAGAGGGGTGGGGGTGGGAGGAAGGGCAAAATGGGTGAAAGGGAGTGGGAGGTACAGGCTTCCAGTTATTGAATGAATCACAGGAATGAAAGTCACAGCGTAGGGAACATAGTCAATGGCATTATAATAGCACTGTATGGTGACAGACTGTAGCTACCCTTGTGGTGAGCAGAGCATAACACGATCATTATGTTGCACACCTGAAATTAATGTTGCAATTTGTGTCAACTATACTACAATGTAAAAAGTAAATAAGGGGCTCCTGGCTGGCTCAGTCTGTACAGCATGCAACCCTTAATCTCGGGATCATGAGTTCAAGCCCCACGTTGGGCATGAGGCCTACTTAATAAAGAAATAAATACATAAATAGAAAATAATAAAAACAGAATTCCCACAATTCAATAAGAAAACCAAAAACCCAAGGGCGCCTGGGTGGCTGTCGGTTGAGCATCCTACTTTGGCTCAGGTCATGATCTCATGGTTTGTGTGTTTGAGCCCTGCATCAGGCTCTGTACTGATAGCTCAGAGCCTGGAGCCTGCTTCAGATTCTGTGTCTCCCTCTCCCTCTGCCCTTCCCTTGCTCATGCTCTGTCTCTCTCTCCCTCTCAAAAATAAATAAAAACATTAAAAAAAAAAAAAAGAAAACCAACAACCCAATTTTTGAAATGTCCAAAGATTTGACCAGACACTGCACCAAAGAGGAAATACACATGACATTAACCTGTGAGTAGATGCTCTACATCATTAACCATTAGGGAAATGAAAAATAAAAACCACGATGAGATACATTGCACACTTATTAGAAGGACTAGACTGAAAAAAGGCTGACCATGCTAAGTGTTGGGGAAGATGAAACTCACCTACAGTGCTGGTGGGAATGTTAAATGGTACAGACACCTTGCAAAAACAGTTTGGTGGTTTCTCATAAAGTGAAACATACATTTTCCACACGATGCAGCAGTCCAACCCCTTGGTATTTATCCAAGAGAAATGAAAACATGTTCACACAAAAAACGGCACACCAGTAATTATAGCAGCCTTATTTGTAATCACTCCAAACTGAAACAACCCAAATATCCTTCTTTTTTCCATTTTTTAAAGTTTTATTTATTTAAGTAATCTCCACACCCAGTGTGGGGCTATAACTCATGACCCCAAGATCAGGAGTCACATGCTCAAGGCTCCTGAGAGGCTCAGTCGGTTAAGCATACGACTCTTGGTTTGGGCTCAGGTCAGGAGCTCACGGTTTTGTGAGTTCGAGCCTTGCATCAAGCTCTGGGCTGGCAGCACAGAGCCTGCTTGGGATTCTCTCTCTCTCCCTCTCCCTGCTCCTCCCCCACTCACACTGTCTCAGTCTCTCTCAGATAATTTAATAAACTAGGGGGGAAAAAAAGAGTCGCATGCCCTTCCGACTCAAGGTAGCCAAGTGTCCCATCAAATCTCTTTCAATTGGCCAATAAACTAACAAATGGATACATCCTTACTTAGTACTCAGCAATGAAAAAACAGACTACTGATGCATACAACATAGAGGAATCTCAAATGCACCATGCTAAGTGAGGGAAGCCTGAATAATAAGGTTACGTACTGTGTGATTCCACTTACACGGCATGCTGGCAAAGCCAGAACTATGGGAATAGCACCCAAAGCAGGGGTTTTAGGGTGGAGGGAGGGGCTGACTTCAACATGGTCACACAAGGAACTGTTCAGAGGGGAGAGAACTGCTCTGTGTCCCACTTGTGGTGCAAGTCAACTGACCATTTTTGTTTGTCAAGCCTCAGAGAACGGTACAGTACAAAGGGGAAATTTTGCTGTATGTAAAATATACCTCAATTAGGGCGCCTGGGTGGCTCAGTCAGTTGAGTGTCTGACTCTTCATTTCGGCTCAGGTCATGATCCCAGAGTCGTGGGATCAAGCCCCACATCGAGCTCTGCATCGAGCATGGAACCTCCTTGGGATTCTCTCTCTCTTTCTGTCTGTCTCTCTCTCTCTCTCTCTCTTTCTCTCTCACCACCTGGGTGGCTCAGTCGGTTAAACCTCTGACTCTTGGTTTTGGCTCAGGTCACGATCTTGCAGGTCATGAGTTTCAGCACTGCGTCAGGCTCTGCACTGGTAGTGAGTAGGGAAAGGGTTACATTAGGCAGGGAGAGAAAAGGGGCCTTGAGGGAGGCAGAATGCGGCTACACGTGGGAGGCTGAGAAAGTAGCAGCAGCAGCAGCAGCAGCAGCAGCAGCAGTGGAGTTTGGGGAAGAAGAGGATGAGATAAATGTGTTCCCAATCCGCCCAGGCTAGACGCCATGCATGGAGTCTCACAAACTTTCCGATAAGGTCCCAAAAGCCAGGGACAGAAATCCCCAGCAGTTATTATCAAGTCAGGACCCCTCTCGCTCTTGAGAGCTTTGTACTTTCCCTCAATAAACTCTATGGCTCTGCTCGCTCTCTGTTGTCATCCATCTGTGAGATTCATCCTTCGATTCCGTGAGACAAGGACCAGCGTCCCTCCCACCCTCCGGTAACATTTTGGTGCCGAGACCCTGGGACC
>NW_024420586.1:24960120-25024912 GCF_014898765.1 Herpailurus yagouaroundi
TCCATACTTTGGCTATTGTTGATAGTGCTGCTATAAACATGGGGGTGTATGTGCCCCATCAAAACAGCACACCTAGGGGTGCCTGGGTGGCTCAGTCAGTTAAGCATCCGACTTCGGCTCAGGTCATGATCTCGTGGTCCGTGAGTTCAAGCCCCGCATTGGGCTCTGTGCTGACAACTCAGATCCTGGAGCCTGCTTCAGATTCTGTGTCTCCCTCTCTCTGACCCTCCCCCCGTTCACACTCTGTCTCTCTCTTTCTCAAAAATAAATAAACATTTAAAAAATTTTAAAAAAACCCAGCACACCTGTATCCCTTGGATAAATACCTAGTAGTGCAATTGCTGGGTCATAAGGTAGTTCTATTTTCAATTTTTTGAGGAACCTCCATACTGTTTTCCAGAGTGGCTGCACCATTTTGCATTCCCACTAGCAGTGCAAAAGGGTTCACTTTTCTTCACATCCTCACCAACATCTGTTGTTTCCTGAGTTGTTAATATTAGCCATTCTGACAGGTATGAGGTCGTCTCTCATTGTGGTTTTGATTTGTATTCCCCTGACGATGAGTGATGTTGAGCATCTTTTCATATGTCTGTTAGCCATCTGGATGTTTTCTATGGAAAAGTGTATTCATGTCTTTTGCCCATTTCTTCACTGGATTATTGGTTTTTTGGGTATTGAGTTTGATACGTCCTTTATAGATTTTGGAGACTAACCCTTTATGTGATATGTCATTGGTTGCAAGTATTTTTGTTGTCCCAAGTCTGGGTGTCTATGCTCATGTATCCTTTGGTGTCCATCAAAGTACAAGTGTGTGTGCAAGGATACCACAAGTGTCTGGGCACCTGGGTGGCTCAGTCCGTTAAATGTCCCATTTCGGCTCAGGTCATGATCTCGTGGTTCATGAGTTCAAGCCCTGCATCAGGCTCTGTGCTGACAGCTCAGAGCCTGGAGCCTGCTTCGGATTCTGTGTCTCTGTCTCTTTCTGTATGCCCCTTCCCTGCTTGTGCTCTGTCTCTCTCTCTCTCTGTCTCTCTCTCTGTCTCTCTTTCTCTCAAAAGTGAAGGAACATTTAAAAAAAATTTTTTTTAATAGAGTACCACAAGGGTCTAGGAGGCTGGACCATGATGTCTGTGCACATGTATATCTGGTCACCCGTGAATATGTGCATGCCCAAGTTCAGGTGTGTCCATGAACTCAGGCCCGGGCGTCTATGTACATGTACCCCTATGTGCCCATAAACATGTATGTGCATGGGTGCATATTTTTCTGTGGGCCTGGGTCTGGGGGTTTGTCCACATGGACCCTGTATAAATGTGCACGTGTGGGGGCAACTGGAAGGCTCAGTCGGTTGAGCATCTGACTTCATCTCAGGTCATGATGTCACAGTTTGTGAGTTTGAGCCCCACATTGGTCTCTTTGCTGACACTGTGGAGCCTGCTTCAGATCCTCTTTTTCCCTCTCTCTCTCTCTGACCCTTCCCAGCTTGCATTCTCTCTCTCTCTCTCTCTCTTTCTCTGTCTGTCTCTCAAAAATAAACATAAAAAATTTTTTAATGTGCATGTGTGTATGGATAGGTGCAGGTTGTGCCCATGGACCCAGGTGTCAGTATCTGTGCATGTATAGCTCTGGGGGTCCATGCCTATGTGTGTGTGCATGGTTTCAGGTGTGGCCATAAGCTTGGGTCAGTGCATGTGTGTATATGTACCCTTAGGGGCCCACGCATGGGTATGCTCACGTGTTCAGATGTGCCTATGGCTTGGATCATGGTATCTCTGTGCGTATCTCCGTGGGGCCCAAGTGTGGCATCTGTGCGTGTGTACGTGGCCACGTGGGGGGGATGGGTATGTAGCTTCACTTCCACCTACAGCTGGTGGGGGATTATAAGGGAAACCGAGGAATGTGTTTTCTGTAGGAATCTAGGGTTTGGCAGAGCCAGGGAAATGAAATTCAGGACCCTTTTGCTCTTCTTAAACCTTGTTACTTGGGACAAAGCTAGAGCTTGGAAATGACCCTTCTTTCATTCAGCTCCATGCTCCCCAAGTTAAGCACTGTGCTGGGTTCTGCGACAACCCAGAAACTATGTGGCCAGACTCCAGACTCCAGGAAAGATGGGCAACGCTTGGAAGCCAGCATGTAAGAAGCAGAAGCACCAGGAAGCCACTCAGAGAAGGCAGAGGAGACCCAAGTAAGATTCCCTAGAGGGTGGGGGAGGAAGGCGCAGGGAATGGGCCCCATGGCATTGGGAGGGGCCTGGACACACAGGGATGGGAGTAGAGAGAGAGAAGTCAAGGTAAGGGAAATTCAGAAGACAAAGGCCCGGGAGTGGAATGGCATTGGTTTGGTCAGGAGGCTGCTTCTGGCTCTCCGGTCACTTGGAAACCGAGTGCCCAGGCCTGGGAGGGGCCCAGAGATCAATGAGGATTGGTGGGCAGGGGGAGCCATGTATCTGTCCAGGGAACAGGCAGCTTGCACTTCGAAGGCCACTGGAGCCTAGGATAAACCACGTACCCTTTCTGGGCCTCAGTATTCTTCACTGCCAAATAGCTTGCCTGCCTGTAGCCCAGGCCCAGGGAAGAATTTTGTATGAAAGAGCAGCCCATGGCAGGGGCTCCTGGGTGGCTCAGTCAGTTGAGCGTCTGACTTTGGCTCAGGTCATGATCTCTGGGTTCGTGGGTTCGAGCCCCATATCGGGCTCTGTGCTGACAGCTCAGAGCGTGGAGCCTGCTTCAGAGTCTGTGTCTCCCTCTCTCTCTGCTCATGCTCTGTCTCTCTCTGTCTCAAAAATAAATAAAAACATTAAAAATATTTTAACACTAAATGCACATTTTAAAAAGTGAAAGGAAAAAAAAAAAAGAGTTGCCCACGGGCAGTGAGCAAGGAGGTTCTCCCCAGGATTGGGCCACCTTCTTTCTCCTCTGCCATCTAGGAGTCCTCACACTCTGCCCCCAGGGACAAGGCTTGGAAATGGTCTGGGGGAGCTGCAGGGAGGCCAGGCCCGGTGATGCTGCACCCCTGGGCTAGGAAGGCATTGCCACACCACTAGCCCTTGTTCCCCACCACCGCACCCAAATACACCAGGGGATGCCCAGGGACCCCAACACTCTTCCTAGCTCTGGTTGGACGAGGGGTGACCGGCTGCTCCTGAATTCCAAGTCCAGCCCAGATGTAGAGGAGGGTCTCCCCTCCCGGTCTCAGTCCCCCAGCCCTGCCAGCTTCCCCTGCAAAAAGCCCCTTGGGTGTGGTGTCAGGACCTGCCTGTGCCCCCATCTCAAACCCAAAGCCGATGGCTTTCTTCTAGACCCTCCGGGGGACCACCACTCCTGACTGTGGAATGTCAGGCAGCAACCCACTGTGCGTTGATAAAAGACACTCGGCCAAGGCGGAAAGTGGGGACAGAAATGCAGCATGGGGCTTGGGGCTGTGTCCATCAGGAGGAAGGAATGTCCTTTTCTGAAGTTCACAAAGGCACTTATGCGAGCTAGTGGCACCCCTCAGCATCCAGGTCTTTAAAGGCAAAGTCAGGACAAGAGTCTGAAAGTGGATACAGCTCCCAGGGCTGGAAACGCCTTAGTTAGCCCCTGGATAGGCCTCTGAGCTGGAAAAAGCCTCAGCCATTGTCTAGGCCAGCCCCCCACGGCGTCAGGAAAAACTGCGAAAGGCTTTTACGGGCACAGAACTAGCCCCAGGTGCGCTTTCAGTGGAACGCCAGCGTCATCTAGCGGACCTCCATGGCCTATCTGATCTATAGGGGGCATCAACCTTGACTCTGGCCAGGCCCTTTTGAAACTCTACAAAGATGGGAGTTAACACGTGCAGGGCAGATGATTTCTGCTCATAAACACACAAATGGATTTTGTCCTGTCCAATTAGGACTGACTTCTGCCCTGAAGAAAAAAAGATGAGAGTCGCCTGGGTGGCTCAGTTGGTTGAGCCTCCGACTTCAGCTCAGGTCATGATCTCATGGTCTGTGAGTTCAAGCTCTGCGTTGGGGCTCTGTGCTGATGGCTCAGAGCCTGGAGCCTGCTTCAGATTCTGTGTCTCCCTCTCTCTCTGACCCTCCCCCGTTCATGCTCTCTCTCTCTGTCTCAAAAATAAATAAACGTTAAAAAAAAGAAAAAGAAAAAAAAGATGATTCCAAATAGAATAATAGATTCTAGTGCATCTATTGGCAAATTCATTTCAGTAGCCCCAGGAGCCTATCTATGTCTACTGGGCAGAATGTCCTTTGAGTTGATTTTAAGTCCTCACCAGTCCTCTCCTTCGTAAAAGACCTAACGAAAATCTTTGGCATGGGTTCACTTTATATTTGTACGAGTCATGACATTATCATTTGTGAAATTATCCTTTAATACGATCAGCTCATAGCGCAGATGAGGTCACAGAGTGGGGGAGGGGAGGAACTTGCCTGAAGTGACCCTCAGGGGATGGGGCTGGGAGACGGAGCTGAATCCAGGCTATTCTGAGCTCTGCCCTGTTCCCTGGGTGTGGAATGGGGATCGTAACACATCCCCTACTCTGAATATGCAGAATGACACTCTGGGGTGAGGACTCCCCCTGTTGGTTCCCACCCTCTGTGTTGTGCCCTGATGCAGATCTGAGACCCAACCAGCCCCCTACCCCCGGGGCCCTCCAGGCCAGTGGCTTATCAATAAAATGCAGGTAATTGTGGCTCCTGCCTTCTGGCATGGAGAAGATTAAGCGAGATAGTGGATGTGAAGCTCTTCAAATAGTCCGGTGCAGGGGCGCCTGGGTGGCTCACTCGGTTGAGCGGCCAACTTTGGCTCAGGTCATGACCTTGCAGTATGTGAGTTTGAGCCCCGCATCGGGCTCTGTGCTGGCAACTCGGAGCCTGGAGCCTGCTTTGGATTCTGTGTCTCCCTCTCCCTCTGCCCCTCCCCTGCTCGTGCTCTGTCTCTCTCTCTGTCAAAAATGAATAAACATTAAAAAAAAATTAAAAAACAAACAAACAAACAAACAAAAATAGTCCAGTGCAGAGTAAGCGCTCAATAAATATCAGCTGTCAGGTAGTAGGTCTGTTTGCTTTGCAGAATTTCCAGTGGTAGACATTGTGTAAAGGATGCTGTGGGGCACTTGGGTGGCTCGTCTGTTATGCATCCAACTCTTGAATTTGGCTCAGATCATGATCTCAAAGTTCATGGGATCAAGCTCCAAGTTGGGCTCTGTGCTGACAGTGTGGAGCCTGCTTGGGATTCTCTGTCTCCCTCTCTCTTTGCCCCTCCCCACCTCTTGCTTTCTCACTCTCTCTCTCAAATAAATACACTTTTAAAAAAATTGAAAGGGGGCACCTGGGTGGCTCAGTCGGTTAAGCGTCCGACTTTGGCTCAGGTCACGATCTCATGGTTTATGGGTTTGAGCCCTGCATCGGGTTCTGTGCTGACAGCTCAGAGCCTGGATCCTGCTTTGGATTCTGTGTCTCCCACTGTCTCTGCCTCTCCCCCACTCAAGCTCTGTCTCTTTCTCTCAAAAATAAATAATAAACTTTTTTTTGAAGGTTTTTTTTTTTTTTTTTTTTTTAAATTAAAAGGATGCTCGCCTTCCAGGTCCTGGCACCTAGCAAGACTTAGCTCCTCTATCCTTAGCCAAGACGCCCAGTAAGTGCTCCCTGGGTGGTGGATCAGTGAGTCAGAGCCCTGGCCAGCAAGGACACGCCTGACTTGCTCTCTCTGGCAACCCCATGCCTCCACCCAGGAGATCCTGGGCCCCAGAGGATAAAGGGGGAAAAGTACAAGGAAAGATGACTCCCTGCCCGGTAACTGTGGGGTGCTTGAGGCAAGTCAGCTCTTAGGGCCTTGGTTTCTCCATCTATACAATGGGTATGTGGAGCTGGAAATTGCTGAGGACCTTTGCAGCCACCGTTCAGGGAGAAACAGACGGTCTCCAAGAGCACAACAGCTAGAAGCTGAGGCTCTCCCAGGCCAGGCCTTGCTTTCGGTGACAAAGCACAGCAGACAACAAAGGGAGAGGCACTCCCACACCCCCCACAAGAAGTTGCCCAGCAGGCTGAGTTGGCTCAAGAGTTGACTGAGAGCCCAGGTGCCCACGTTTCTTGGCTTGTAAGGAGGAAATTTTGGTTCATGTCACTCCTGAGGCCTGCCTGGGGAACTTACAGAGGCCTGGGGATGGACTTAGTAGCCTGAGCTGGTCCAAGGTGAATGCATTCTTCAGGGATCTCTGTGTTGTGTCAGAAACACAAGTTAAATCATGGGGCGCCTGGGTGGCTCAGTCACTTAAGCATCCAACTCTTGATCTTGGCTCAGGTCATAATCTCACAGTTCATGAGTTTGAGCCCTGAATTAGGCTCCATCCACCCTATGCTTCAACCACACTCATCTCTCTTACAACTCCCAGAATTCCCCCATGCTGTTCCCACCTCTGGGAATGCCCTTCCTCCTCCTCTCTCTTGGCAAACACCAACAGATCTGTCAACGTTCGGCTAAAGTGTCATTGTCACAGTGAAATGCTCCTTGGGGTTTCCACGGCATTGATCGCAGAATCATGCAGTGGGATATGCCTGAGGATGTCTCTCCAGCTACACTGGGAGGCTTAAAAGGCAGGGAGTCGACACAATTCATCTTTTAAAAAAAAAAGCCAAATCAGCTGAAGGAAGGCAAAGGAACTTACTCAAGTAACCAAAGAGACCTGGGCAGAGTGGGCATGGGACACATACCCTATCTCTCACTGGTAGTGGGCTCTATTTTTATTTTGATAGCTTCGTCCTCAGTGGGCTCTCCTCATGTATGGCCACCTTGCCTCCACCTGAACAGCTAGGAGCCCTGAGAACCAGAGAGACCTTGTTCCTTGAAGTCCCAGCTTTAGGTCATGTAGCCCGGCTTGGGTTGCCTGCCCCTTCCTGAGCCTGCACTCAGAATGACAGATTGCTTTGATGGACCAGGCTAGTCATGAGTCTATTCCTGGAGCTTTGCGCAGGGCAGTGCCAGGGGGAATTAGTCCCATTAAAGACCACATGCACTGGAGGGGCACCTGGGTTGGCTCAATTAAGCGTCCAACTCTTGATTTTGACTCAGGTCATGATCTCACAGTTCTTGAGATCGAGTCTCATGTCAGGCTCCATGCTGATAGCATAGAACCTGCTTGGGATTTTCTCTCTGTCTCTCTCTCTCTCTCCCCCCCTACCCTGCTCATTCATTACCTCTCTCTTTCTCCCAAAAATAAGTAAATAAACTTAAAAAAAAAACACATGCACTAGGGTGGGGTGAGGTGTGTTGTCGAAAGAAAGTGGAGGGTTTAATGGAAGAGCAAAGGGGTGCTGAGTTAACAAGAAGAATATCTACCTACTGCGGTAGGCCACCACCGAAACCTTCAATGCAATCACTGGCAGCCTTAGTCCCTCTCTGCCTGCCATTAAGAGATCTTCAGTTTTATGCAGTAAAGTCACCTCATCTCTCTCAGCCACCAGAAATTCTGCCTCCCGTGACAGATTAAAGGGTAGTTTATACTAAAATGTCAACGTCTTCCAGAGGAGGTTAAACATGTTTGTGGCAGAGGCTGTCTAAACCACAGGAAAGGGTTCAGTCTAGTGGTGGGATTTAGGGCAGTGTGGCAAAAGGGCAGGGGAGATCTCCAGGAGGACTTCCAAGGACTCAGTGGACCAAGCAGCATGAGATGGCCCAGGAGGAAAGAGAAACCTCTTTCCCATCTTAGGTCTCCATGCAAGACAGATGGCTCTCCCAGGCATGTCAGACTTCTAGTCTCTTATGTTCCCTTCCTCTGAGGGATCTGTAGGCCAGCCTGTCATTTCAGCTCTGTTCCAAAGCTGTTAGATAGGTGTGTATTCATCAAGCATCAATTTCTAACACTGAGGAAGGATCTTTCTAAGGAGGGAGAAAGTTCATTCTGGATGATTATAGGTATGTTCTGGATGGCAGGGTCAGAGGAGAGGTTTCAGGAAGCAGATGAGACAGGTAAGAACATGCAAATAATCATTGTCTACTCTTCCATCCATCCACCCACTCACCCTTCACCCAACCACTCACCTAGCCTTGCACCCATTCATCCACCCATCAGTGACGCACCTACCCATTCGTCTACCCACCCACCCACACACCTACTTAACCAACCACCCACATAATAACTACTGACTGCTGTGGATCCATCCTACACTGTGCATCAGGAGCACAAAGATGAGTTGTGTCGACCCCTTGCCTTTTAAGCCTCCCAATGTAGCTGGAGAGACATCCTCAGGCATATCCCACTGCATGATTCTGTGATCAATGCCGTGGAAACCCCAAGGAGCATTTCACTGTGACAATGACACTTTAGCCGAACGTTGACAGATCTGTTGGTGCTTGCCAAGAGAGAGGAGGAGGAAGGGCATTCCCAGAGGTGGGAACAGCATGGGGGAATTCTGGGAGTTGTAAGAGAGATGAGTGTGGTTGAAGCATAGGGTGGATGGAGGGCTGAGGCAGAAGTTGACATTGGAAAGCTGAGCAGGGACTTTTAATTCCTGGCCCTGGGAATCCAGGGGTGGCACACAGAGTTTGGCCAAACACCTGGAAGTGGCCAGCCCGCTCTTGCTCCAGGCCTCAAGGAGACATGCCTGCTGGCCCACAATTCAAAGAAACAAAAGACTTCAAACCTCAGGAAGGATGCCTTTATGGGAACAGTCTCTGAGATGGATGGACGCATAGATGCACAGATGGCTGGTTGGTATGCAGATGCAGTCAAGGACTCTGGCCCATGTTTCAAGCTCTGGGTTCATGTGCCAGGGACTGGGGCATTAAGCATGTGCATCCCAATGTACCTGGCTCTGCAAGGCTGGGGGAGGAGGGGCTTGCAGGATGCATGGCCACATTGCCGAGGGAAGAGAAGAGAGTCTGAAGGTCGTGGCCGGGGCAGCCATGCTGCTGATCATCTCTAACCAGAAGGTTCTTCTAGCTGGGGCTCTAGGAATTTCCTTGAGGGAAGCAGCTTCTGTTTTTTCCTGTAGGTGAATTTTTATCTAAAAACAAAAAACAAAAACAAAAAACCATCCTAGGGGCGCCTGGGTGGCTCAGTCGGTTGAGCATCTGACTTCGGCTCAAGTCATGATCTCACAGTCCGTGGGTTCGATCCCCGTGTCGGGCTCCATGCTGACAGCTCGGAGCCTGGAACCTGCTTCTGATTCTGTGTCTTCTCCTCTCTCTGCTCCTCCCTTGCTCCCACTCTGTCTCTCTGTGTCTCTCAAAAATAAATAAACATTAAAAAAAATTTTTTTTAAATAACCATCCTAGAGGTACCTGGGTGGCTCAGTCAGTCATCGTGTGGCCATGATCTCACAGTTCATAAGTTTGAGCCCCACATCAAGCTCACTGCTGACAGTGTAGTGTCTGCTTCAGGTCCTCTGTCTCCCTTTCTCTCAGCCCCTCTCCTACGCTCTCTCTCTTTCAAAGGTAAATAAACACAATTTTAAAAAATTAAAAATAAAATTTAAAAAACCCATCCTAGGCCTCTTGTCAGGAGCACTGGGTGCCATTGGCTCTGTTTGATGGTGTTGTCTTTCACAGGAAGTAAGAGCCAAGAGAACCGTCGAGCATGTGCCCTAGGGATGACATACCTGGCAGGGAACAGGGCTCAGTGGCTGAACAAAACCCCATGCTGCAGCCCACCAGGCGTCAGGCCCGGTCAGAAGAGGCCTACAGCTGTAAAAGCTTGACGTGAGATTGGGGAAGTCAGATCTTGGGTCACCAGAGGGACCTGGGGCGGGGGACAGTGTCCCAGGAGCCCCTTGGTTGCTGGGACCTGTGGAGAGGCCTCAGCTGGCTCTGGAAGGGAGGGGGCAGCAGCTTGCAGGTGGGGTGAGGCAGGGAGCTGATGGCAATAAGGCTGCAGGGTGAGGAAGAGCCCCAGTGCTCCCCACCCCAAAACCAGAGATGGATTTGGTGGCCCCATCCAAAGTGCTCCCCAGGCAGGCAGAGGCCAGCAGCACCCACCCCTCCCTCACTTACGCTATTTGGCTACTTGATAGAGTCCCGTAGTCAACACTTGCTGGACATTGCCTGGAAGCCCAGCCTGGCCCAGTGCAGGCGCTGGGCTCCCAGACAGGACAGAGGTGCAGGCCCTGCCTAGTACCTGTCTCCTGTGCAATAAGGCTTATGAAGACGGGATCTGTCAGGGTGTGGGAGTCACCGAGGCAGGGGGTAGGAAGGGCTTTCCCCCACCTCAGAGGCAATAGCAAGGTGGATCTTGAAGGGAAACTGCCAGAGCTCAAGGGTGAGAAGCAGAGGCATCCCTGGCGGAGAGCACGGCATGGGCAAAGGTGTGAAGGTGTGCAAAGAGAAACAGAGATGGGAATGAGGTGTGCTCCCCATGACAGGTTCTGTGAGGAACCAGACTCTGGGATATGGAACAGCTGCACTGGGGAAGATGGAGCCTCTTCAGGCTGAGACCTCACTGCCTAAACCTCCTTGAGGGTAACCCAGGTGTGGGGCTTCCCTTAACCCTCACCTCAACCTGGAATCTTATGATTCCCTTCTATAGAGAGAAAGCAAGGCAAAGAGGAAAAGAAGCCGTCCTTCAGAGAAGAGCATGTGTGTGTCCTGAAGAAAGTTCTGTGACCGATGCAAGGAGGACCACATGTTGGAACTTGGCTGGGCCAGAACGGGCTTGGGGATAGGTCCTGTGTCTGCTGGTCATACCTCAGCTCGGGGTCAGCCGCCATGGTTTCCAGTTTTTACCCAGCTACCAGCTCATGGTGGGACTTTGAGGAAGTCACTATCTGTCTAGGCCTCAGTTTCTCCATCTGTTTAATGGCATTACTGATGCTCTAGGCTCAAGGCCACTTAATTAGGAGTCTGTGGACTAGAGGTTCCAAAGAGACCTCGAACTTGCAGCAAACTCCATTAAGTGCTGTCGAAGCCCTCCAGCTAAAGACCCCCCAGGAATACACCTGTGGTTCAACAAGTTGGGTCCATTGCTTGTTGCAACGAGAGAGAGAACACTGTGGGAAACCGTGGCATGTCTCAGCCTCAGCTGTTAGAGAGGACTTCTTCTAGGATTGGGCCGGTTTTAGGTAATTTGGTGGCAGGTTTAAGGAAGCAGGGCTGTGCTCTGGCTTGGAAGAAGGCTGATTCTAAGATTGGGTATCTTAATACATTTTATCTAGAAATAAGGAAGACTAGGGTGAGGTTAAAGTTGAAACTGGTAAAGAAGCAGCATATTAGCCAGGTTAGGGGACTATTTGGTCATTTTTGTGGCTTGGACCATGTCCATGTTCTGTCGGTGTTCACACGTGATTATGGAGTGGTCTTGTTTTTGTCTTGATCGATTGCAGTTGTAGAGTGGCCTTGTCTGAGGTGGATGCTCTATGAAACTGATCATGTTCAACAGTAGGACCCCAGGGTCTGGCTGCGAGCGTGAGGCCAGCTCATGGATGTGGGGTTGCTTTTCTCCTTCTCAGGGTGTTCCTAAGGAGAGAGCTTTGATCAGATTTTGATCGGATTTTCTGGGATCTCACAAAGAAACAAATGCTTAATCTCTAAAATCACCACAGCTCAGATAGGCTTTGAATAACAGATACCTATCCATAGATGGTCCTTCACGTGGGTCATCACACGTGGCCTCAGTGGCTGCCTCCATGAAATGGGAGGCTCCTAGGACAGCCCCAGGTTGTGTGGGGAAGAGCTTAGCCACCCACAGAGGCTTCAACAGTGCTGGTGAAATTAAATCACTCTGGAAAAGTGACTTTGTAAAATTAAATCCTTCAATCTTAAAAACAACATGGACCATTGAACGGCGGCAAAAAAAGACTGTTGGGCTTTTCTTCTCTGTGCTTTTTATTATTTTTCTTAAATTAAAACAATTTTTTTGAATGTTTATTTTTGAGAGACAGACAGAGCACGAGTGGGGGAGGAGCACAGAGAGAGGGGAAGACACAGAATCCGAAGCAGGTTCCAGGCTCTGAGCTGTCAGCTCGGAGTCCGACGCGGGGCTCGAATCCACCAATCGTGAGATCATGACCTGAGCCAAAGTCGGACGCTCAACCGACTGAGCCACCCAGGCGTCCCTAAATTTTGTTAAATGTTTATTTATTTTTGAGAGAGACAGAGTGCAAGCAGAGGAGGGGCAGAAAGGGAGGGAGACATAGAATCCGAAGCAGGCTCCAAGCTCCACGCTGTCAGCACAGAGCCCAATGTGGGACTCGAAATCATGAACCGTGAGATCATGACCTGAGCCGAAGTCGGATGCTTAACTGATTGAGCCACCCAGGTGACCTCTTCTCTGTGCTTTTTAAAATGTCCTTTTCACAACCCCAACGGAGGGGAATTTGGCATCTAACAAAAATGCATACGTGTTTCTCTTTTGCCCTGGCAATCCCTCTTCCAGCAGCTTGCTTTGAAGATACACCTCCCACAGTGTGAAAATACATAGGTGCAAAGTCATTTGCTGAAGCATGGTTGATAATTGCAAAATATTGGCAACAATATCAGTTCCTGCACATAGGCAATGGTTGAATAAACTGTGGTACGTTCACTCAATGGAGTCTTACACAGCTGTAGAAAGATCAGTGCTATGAACTGACGAGAAGTGATTCCAAGGACATATGTTAAGTGAAAAAAGGAAAGCGCACAAAAGTATCTGGACCTAGAGGGTATTATGCTAAGTGAAATAAGTCCCACAGGAAAAGACAAATACCATAGGATTTCACCTATATGCGGAATCTAAAAAAAAATAAATAAACAGACATATACAGATTATATGGATATATAGGATTATGTCACTCACACTCTGTCACTCAAAAATAAATTAAAAATGTCAAAAAAAAAAGGAGTTGGGTGCTCAACTTAATGACCCACCCAGGCACCCCATAAATTTAAAAAAAATTTTTTGAGAGAAAAGTATCTACAGTATGCAACCCTTCATGTAAGAAATAAGAGGGTTTAAGTAAAACATGTATATTTGCATATCTTTACAAAGAGAAGCATATTAGGGACAAACCAGCAGCCATGTTTTAAATTTTTTTTACTGTTTATTTATTTTTGAGAGAGAGAGAGAGAGAAGGCAGAGAGTGAGTGGGGGAGGGGAAGAGAGAGAGAGAGAGGGAGACACAGAATGTGAAGCAGGCTCCAGGCTCTGAGCTGTCAGCACAGAGCCCGACGCTGGGCTTGAACTCACAAACCATGAGATCATGACCTGAGCTGAAGTCAGACCCTTGACCAACTGAGCCACCCAGGCTCCTGGAAATCAGCAACTATTAAAGTTGGTTGCTTGGAGGGGCTGGGTGGGAGCAGGCTAGAAAGAATAGAATGGAAAAGTGATACTTCTCTGAGCATACTTGTTGGTATAGTTCTGACTTTTGAAACCATGTTAATGTTTTACATACTTAAAAAATAAAGAAAATTAACAAGGATCAGGAAAATCCTAATATGGAATACAAACAGAAACAAATTAACCTTAACTGTATTTCAAACACAGCCACACTGAAGGAGAGCAGGAAAAAGAACTAACCCAAGTAACTTTTGAATATGGTATCCATCAGACTGAAGACAAAAGGACTGTGACAAATATTGACCTCTAGTTGGTAGACGTGCCTTCCACAGTAGTATCAGTTAGTGCATCTGAAAGTACTGAATGTGTATCTTAGGATTGAGATAAGTAAATTCTCGTGGATAAAGAGAATCCAGTTTCTCAGTACTGGATAAGGGAGTTACAAATACAGAAAACGAAAGGCTAGGATGAACACTCTGGTGTTGGATTGGTATTGTAGATGTCAGTAGGAACTCATAGAATTTAATATATAAGTAGAAATATGGATGTGTGGGTGGACTTACATACATATGTATATATGCATCTATATTTATGCATCTATATTTATGTCCTAACTCTGTCCTCTGAGAAGGCCTTGAATCAGCAACACTATAGAAGCAATGAGCACTTCTAGTGCCCAGTTCTTGGTTTCCTAAATGCCATTTTCCACTAAAAGGAAACAAGTCTTCTTGGAGGAAATGGCTAACCCCAGAGTCACGACAGGGAATGTACGAGCTGGACCTGAAACATCCTGATGTGATATAAAGGAAAGATGTGCTCAGAAAATGATGGAGATATGTCATAAGGACACAGGAACCAGTTGGAGAAGACTCCCACTGGCCAAATCTAGAATAATTAGAACATTAAAATAAACAATGAGAATTCTTTTCAACAAATGGTGCTGGGCAAACTGGGTATCTGCATGCAAAAGAATGAAGTTGGAATCTTACCTCACACCATATACAAAAATTAACTCAAAATAGATCAAACATCTAAATGTAAGGCCTGAAACTATAAAACTCTTAGAAGAAAACATAGGGGAAAGCTTCATGACATTTTGGGTTTGGTAATGGTTTCTTGGATAAGATACCAAAAGCACAGGCAACAAAAGTAAAAATAAGTTGGCTATGCCAAAATTAAAAACTTCTGCTCATCAAAGGACACTATCAAATGAGTGAAAAGGCAACCCACAGAATAGGGTAAGAATACTTACAAATTATATACCTGATAAGAGGCTAATGTCCAGAATATATAAAGAACTTCTACAACTCAACAACAAAAAACAAACAACCCCATTTTAAAATGAGCAATGGAAGGTGCGTGGGTGGCTTAGTTAAGCATCTGACTCTTGATTTCAGCTCAGGTCACCATCTCACGGTTCATGGGTTCCAGCCCCGCATAGGGCTCTGTGTTGACAGTGTGGAACCTGCTTAAGATTCTTCTCTCTCCCTCTCTCTCTCTCTCTCTCTCTCTCTATCCCCCTCCCCCCAATTAAATAAATAAACTTAAAAAAAAAAAAACAGGGGCACCTGGGTAGCCCAGTCAGTTAAGCGTCCAATTTCAGCTCAGATCCTGATCTTGCAGTCTGTGGGTTTGGGCCTTGCGTCAGGCTCTGTGCTGACAGCTCAGAGCCTGGAGTCTGCTTCAGATTCTGTGTCTCCCTCTCTCTCTGCCCCTCCTCTGCTCATTCTCACTCTCTCTCTGTCTCAAAAATAAATAAACATTTAAAAATAATAATAAAAAACAAAATAAAATAAGCAAAGGACTTGAATAGACATCTCTCCAAATAATATATATATAAATAGGGACAATAACCACATGAAAAGATGCTAAACATCATTAACCATTAGGGAAATATCAGTCAAAACCACAGTGAGATACCACCTCACACCCATTAGAATGGCTACTATAAAAAAAAATTAATAACAAAAGATAAGAAATGTTGGCAAAGATACCCCTGTTGGAACCCCTATGAATCGAATGTAGGAGTGTAAAATGATACAGCCCCTGTGGAAAACAATATGGTGGTTCCTCAGAAAGCAAAAAATAGAATTACCATAGGATCCAGGAATTCCATTTTGGATATGTACCCAAAAGAATTGAAAGTAGGGACTCAAAAAGATATTTATAGACCCATGTTCATAGCAGCATTATTCCCAATAGCCCAAAAGTGGAAGCAACTCAAGTGTTTGTTGATGGATAAATGGGTAAACAAAATGTGACATATACATACAAAGGAATATTATTCAGTCTTTAAAAAGAAGGAAATTCTGATACATGCTCTAACCATGCATGAACCTTGAGAACATTATGCTAAGTGAAATAAGCCAGTCACAGAAAGGCAAATCTGTATGATTTCATTTATATGAAGTACTTAGAGTAGTCAAATGTATAGGAACAGAAAGTAGAATGGTGGTTGCCAGGGGCTGGAGGAGGGGGAAATGGGGAGCTGGTGTTTAATAGAATACAGAGTTACAAATACAGGGTACAGAGTTTAAGTTTGGGAAGATAAAAATGTTCTGGAGATGGATGGTGGTGTTGATTGCACAACACTGTGAATATATTTAATGTTACTAAACTGTACACTTAAAAATGGTTAAGATGGGGGCGCCTGGGTGGCGCAGTCGGTTAGGCGTCCGACTTCAGCCAGGTCACGATCTCGGGGTCCGTGAGTTCGAGCCCCGCGTCAGGCTCTGGGCTGATGGCTCGGAGCCTGGAGCCTGTTTCAGATTCTGTGTCTCCCTCTCTCTCTGCCCCTCCCCCGTTCATGCTCTGTCTCTCTCTGTCCCAAAAATAAATAAAAACGTTGAAAAAAAATTAAAAAAAAAAGGTTAAGATGGCTGGGGCACCTGGGTGGTTCAGTGAGTTGAGCATTTGACTTCAGCTCGGGTCGTGATCTCATGGCTCGCGAGTTCGAGCCTCGCGTCAGGTTCTGTGCTGACAGCTCAGAGCCTGAAGCCTCCTTCTGATTCTGTGTCTCCCCCCCTCTCTCTCTCTGCCCTTCCCCTCTAGTGTTCTGTCTCTCTCTCTCTTTCAAAAATAAATAAACGTTAAAATTTTTTTTTAATGGTTAAGATGGTAAACTTTATTGGGGCACCTGGCCGGCTCAGTGAGACTGTTGATCTTGGGGTTGTGAGTTCAAGCCCCACTCTGGGTGTAGAGATTACTTAAAACTTAAAACAAAATTTTTTTAAAGATGGTAAACTTTGTTACATGTTTTTTATCACAATTTTAAAACTTATGCTCAGTGAAAGAAACAAGACACAAAAGATGACATATTGTATGATTTCATTTATACAAAATGTCCAGAATGAGCTAATCTACAGAGACATGAAGAGATCAATGACATTGTCTAGGACTGTCAGGGGCAGATGGGGAGTGACTGCTAACAAGCACAAGGCTTCTTTTGGGGGTGATTGAAATGTCCTAAAAATAGACTGTGGTGATTTTTACACAAGTCTATAAAATATACTAACTACCATTGCATTATACAACTAAGACAGGTGAGTTTTATGGTATGTAAATTATATCTCAATTAAGCTACTTTCATAAATAAAGATGGGGGGCACATGGGTGGCTCAGTCAGATAAGCGTCTGACTTTGGCTCAGGTCATGATCTCACCGCTTTTAAGTTCGAGCCCCGCATCAGGCTTTGTGCTGACAGCTCAGATTCGGATTCTGTGTCCCCTCTCTGTCCCTCCTCCATTCATTCTCTCTCTCTCTCTCTCTCTCTCTCTCTCTCTCTCTCTCTCTCAAAAATAAACATTAAGAACATTTTTTTAAAAAGTCAAATAACAATGAGTGCTGGTGAAGATGTGGATAAATTGGAACATTCATACTCTGCTGGTAGGAATGGAAGAAAATGTCCTCGTTCTTAGAAAATTCATATTGAAGTATTGAGTTGAAAAGGTATCACCTCTTCAACTACTATCAAATAGTTTAAAAGAACTATAGATAGATACAGATGATAGAGATTAGAGACAGAGACAGAAAGAAACAGGGAAAATATGTTGTTATTATGAGACTTGGCATTGACATTAGATTGACTTGCCAAACTAATAATGAAAAATGGGATCTCATTGCCTTAATTTGCATCTCTTTAATTATGGAGAGACTATTTAAAATGCCTCAGAAATCATAATCCATAATGACCACAAAGGCTAACTAAAAGATTTGACAAATACACCCACCCTCTACTAAGCTCCAGTGATAAAAACATAAAATACCACATCTAGTAGATGTGAAATGGTATCTAATTATTGTTTTAATTTTGCGTTTCAATGACAACTAAAGAGATTGGGTTATATTTTCATATATTATATATATTGGTCATTTCAGGGGTCTTCTACTGTAAATTACCTGAATGTCCACTGTCCATTTTCTAGTGTATTGTTTGTCTTTTTCTTACTGAGTTGTAGACATCTTTTATATGTCCTAGAGTCTAGATGCTAGTTCTTTGTCATACACATCAAAAGACTACATGGAAACAATCAAGTCTGTGAAGCTCAGGGTCACCCATAGTGAGGATCTTCCAGTTTAAATGCCAGGTCTTGCAACTAAGGGAAATATTTCTGGCATATGCTGTGGGTCATTGTTGACTCTACTTGCGTATGTTTGAAAACTGAGGGAAAAATTAAAATGGTAATTCATAGAATGTAGTCCGTATTCTGCTGTTAAGGAAAGAAAATAATGTTTGTGCATCTGGACTATTATATAATAATAATAATAATTATTATTATTATTATTATAATTATATATTTAATGAATAATTAACTGTTAAATATTTTCACTTGTAATACATGAGTATCAATCTTATGAGTTAAAACTCTAACTTTATGCTAACATTTTTTAATGTTTATTTTTTGAGGGAGAGAGAGAGAGAGAGAGCAGGGAACAGGCAGAGAGAGAAAGGAGACACAGAATCTGACGCAGGCTCCAGGCTCTGAGCTGTCAGCACAGAGTCCGCTGGGAGGATCGAACTCACAAACCCTGAGATCATGACCTGAGCTGAAGTTGGACGCATAACCTAACCGACTGAGCCACCCTGGCACCCATATGTTAACACTTTTTAAAGAGACGAGGCATACACTTCTCTTCAACTGCCATTGGTATTTCCAAGCAAAGAAGTGGTAATCCCACTCTTTTGTTCAACAGAAAGGGACATTGAAGCCCAGTGAGTGGGCATGACTTGCCCAGCTCATATTGGCAGGTATTAATCTGATTAGATCCTGTATTCCTAAGCTCCTCGGGTCATGGTGGGGTGCAGCTTGGCCTGGGCTTTCTTCTTCCTTCCAACTCATGCTAAATATGCAGTATGTACCCAATAAATGCCCCTTTGTAAAGCCCTTCATCAGCCTAAGGATAAGGACAGAGGGGAGTGTCTCGACGCTGTAGGGTAAGGGCTGTAGACAGCAGGTGCTGCATAAATCCTCAGTGTTGGTACAGATAGAACCCAATGCCAATCATTGTTGGGGGCACTGTAAGTGCTTTTTTTTTTCAACGTTTATTTATTTTTGAGACAGAGAGAGATAGAGCATGAACGGGGGAGGGTCAGAGAGAGAGGGAGACACAGAATCTGAAACAGGCTCCAGGCTCTGAGCCGTCAGCACAGAGCCCGACGCGGGGCTTGAACTCACACACCATAAGATCACGACCTGAGCTGAAGTCGGACGCTTAACCGACTGAGCCACCCAGGCGCCCCTGTAAGTGCTTTTTAAACATGCTCCCAATGGATGCTCTGTTCTAGCCTCCCAGTTGACAGGGAACACTAACTAGTTGCTGGGTTCTCCCTCAAGGCAGATGTGAGCCCAGTAGGGAATTAAGCAGGCAAATCAGTTCTCAAGGACAAGCTAAGTGCTGACAAGGAATCCCCAGGGGAAGCACAGGCGCCTAATTCGTGCCCCTAGGTGACACAGTAATTATAAACGCTTCTGGCCCATCTCTGGGGGTGGGTAGGGTTGAAGATTCCTTTAGTTCCCTCACCGGAGGGGGAAGGAGAGATCTCGATTTATTTTCCCATCTGTGAAATGGACTGTGAAGCCGGACTTGCGCTGGTGGGCAGTTTGGCCGGCTCGCGGGAGCAGGCTTTCCTTCTCCCTCCCCCATCTTTCCCATCTCAGCTTCCAAGGGTTAGGAATTTGACGATTTGAAAGTTGGTTCTCGGATCGTCAGAAGACCTCCCGAAGCGAACCTTCAAGGGGCTGCATCAGCACCAAGAGGCCGGAAAGGTGCTGGCGCCAACGTTCCGCGCGCCGACGTCCTCCAGCTCCCGAATCCTCTCAACCTCCTGCTCCCGGCTCCTCTCAACCTCCCGCTCCTCCTTCCTTCCATCCCCCGGCTCCCCTCCTCCTCCGTCCCCGCCCCTCTCCTGCCCTCTCATTGGCCGAGCTGGCCGGCCAGGCCTCCCCGGGATTTAAAGGGCCCGCTCTCCGCGCCGCCCTGGGAACCGCAGCTGGTCCCGGCCTTGCGGCCTGCGGGGGAGGCTGCCCGGAGGAGGCGGCGACGGTGGCGGCGGCGGTGCGTCCCTGGCCCCCAGGACCGCGGCTTCCTTCCTGCCAGGTAAGTCGCCAGCAGGGCGCGTGCGGCTGCCGGGCTCCCATCCTGAGCCGGCCTCCCCGCGCGGGTCTGCGGCGCACGTCCTGGGGCCCCTCTCCATCACCTTTCCCACTCCTCCAATTGCTACATCCCCTACTACCAACTCCACCTCCCCCGGGCCTGGGCAGAGCTTTGTTGGTGGCTGCAAGAGGCCAGGTGGGGGTGAGATGGGGCACGCGGGGGATACAGGACACCCCCCACATCCGTACAAGAAGAGATGCACACGGCTCCCAAGTGTCACAGGATCTCCCTCTCTGCCCTCCACACAGAATGACTCTACCTTAGAAACCAGGGAGCCCCCTGCCCCCATTTGCTATGTGGGCCTAGAATGTACACCATTTAATTACCATCGGACCTGGACTGTTCACAGCAATGGAGAAACACATTCACCACAGGTCATGGGTTGTGTGTGTACACCCAGGGAACGCACACACACACACACACACACACACACACACACACACAGTTGGTGGCACAGCCTGATGTACCCGACATTCACACCCTCCCCCAGTCCCCGGGTACCATGTCTCTCCGTGAAGGGCCCCAGACTGAAATCTGAATGTTCAAGTCCATCTTGAACATGATACATCCTGGCTCCTTCTATGTCCCCACTTTGACAGGTCTATCCATCTGTCCATCCATCCGTGGGGGTCAGCAATGGCCACCTTCAGCCGCCAGGAATTTTTCCAGCAGCTGCTGCAGGGCTGTCTCCTGCCCACTGCCCAGCAGGGCCTTGACCAGATCTGGCTGCTCCTTGCCATCTGCCTCGCCTGCCGCCTCCTCTGGAGGCTTGGTAAGTGCTTGCCACACCATGTGCCACCATGCCAGGCCATATCACACATATCCCATTCATCCATACCAAGCCACATCTTACCCTGCTACATCTTTGCCACACCAAGCCATACTCCAACATGTCTAGCCCCTTGCATCCCACCAGCCCAAGTACCATTCCGCCACACCACGTCCTTAATGCTCAGCCACCCCATGCCACACCACGCCAAGCCACATCCTGCCATGGCAAGCCAGGTTTTTCAGTACGCCTGGGTTCTGGGATTCTGGAAAGCTAAGGTTCTTGAGTCTTGGGATCCTGAAATGTCTACATCCCAAGGTTATTAGCTTCTGGAATGCTGATGTCACAGAGTTATTGAGTCCCAAAGTATCATGTTGCAGGGCTTGGGCATTCTGACAAACTGAAATTCTCACATTTCAAGGCATCCAAAATGCTGGCATTCTGGATTTCTAAAATCAGGGCATGATGAGATTTCTGGATTGTAGGATTCTGGAATTGTTTCCACAACGATGGCAAGCCTATATCCAAATGATGAGGTTCCAAGTTCCCAGGGTTCCTCTTGGATGCTGAGAATTTTAGAAATCTGAGATTCAGAGATTCTATAATTTCTTTTCTTTATTTTAAGTTTATTTATTTATTTTTTTAGTAATCTCTACACCCAACATAGGGCTCAAACTCATGACCCCGAGATCAAGAGTTGCATGCTTTATTGGCCAAGCCAGCCAGGCACTCCTACTCTGCTTTCTTTCTTGTATTAAAAATTTTTTTTAATGTTTATTTATCTTTGAGAGACAGAGTGCAAGTGGATGAGGGGCAGAGAGAGAGGGAGACACAGAACTTGAAGCAGGCTCCAGGCTCTGAGCCATCAGCACAGAGCCCGATGTGGGCTCAAACTCACAAGCCGTGAGATTGTGACCTGAGCTGAAGCTGGATGCTTAACCGACTGAGCCACCCAGGCACTCCTTCTTTTTTCTTTTATTTTAAATGGATGTTTTGTTTTTTCCCAGGTTCATCATTTTGAAATATTTCAAAGTTACCGAAAAGTTAAGGTGAAAGAATGTCATGGGCAACCATAATATGCATTTCCAGATTCTCCAAACGTCAACATCTTGACACATTAGCTCTATCTGCCTATCTATCTATCTACCTATGATCTTCCTGAATCATATGAAGAACGTGCTGACACTACACCCAAATCCTTCAATGTGTGTCCCCCAAGAACATCTTCCCCCAACAACTGCACCCTCACCCATCATCTCTCAAGAAATTTAATCTGGATGCAGTAATAGTATCCGACATAAATTGATATTCAAATTTTTCAGAGTTCCCAAAATGTCCTTTATATATGTTTCTTTTCTTTAGTTTCTTAAACATTAAAAAAATTAATGTTTATTTTATTTTTGAGAGCAGGGGAGGGGCAGAGAGAGAGGGGTGGGGAGACACAGAATCCTAAACAGGCTCTAGGCTCTGAGCTGTCAGCACAGAGCCTGACACAGGGCTCAAACTCATGAACTGCAAGATCATGACCTGAGCTGAAGTCAGCACTTAACCAACTGAGCCACCCTAAACTTTTTTAACAGAGAGAGTGCATGCGCATGAGCTGGGGAAGGGCAGAGGGAGAGGGAGAGAGAGAATCTTAAGCAGGCTCCACACCTAGTGTGGAGCCTGATGTGGGGCTTTATCTCACGAGTTGCAAGATCATGACCTGAGCTGAAATCAAGAATCAGACGCTTAACCAATTGAGCCACCCAGGCACCCCTGTTTCTTTTCTTTAAACCCAGGCCCTACCACCTATCCAGCTCCCCAACACCCAACACCAGCTCTGGGCCTCCTGCAATCTCACCCCATTCCAACCTCTAGGCCTTTGCCCATGCTGTGCCCTCTGCCTGGGTTGCCCTCCCTTCCCTACCAGGCCATTTAACTTCCTTTTTTTTTTTTTTAACTTTATTTATATATTTTAAGAGAGACAGACAGACAGCGTGAACAGGGCAGGGGCAGGGGCAGACAGAGAGCGAGAGAGAGAATCCCAAGTCAGCTCTGCACTGTCAGCGCAGAGCCCAATGTGGGGCTCGAACTGATGAAGCGTAAGATCATGACCTGAGCCGAAACCAAGAGTCGGACACTTAACCAACTGAGCCACCCAGGCAGCCCCCAACTTCCCTTTCTTGTTCTCTTTCTCTCTCTCTCACACCTGAAGGGTTGCCATCTTACCTGAAGCATGCAAGCACCGTGGCAGGTGGCTTCTTCAGCCTCTACCACTTCTTCCAGCTGCACATGGTTTGGGTCGTGCTGCTCAGCCTCCTGTGCTACCTCGTGCTGTTCCTCTGCCGACATTCCTCCCATCGTGGCGTCTTCCTCTCCGTCACCATCCTCATCTACCTACTCATGGGGTACGGGTGCGAGTCCTCATCCCCACACCATTGGCAAAAGGGCCAGTGGGGCCCCCCAGGTCACTCCGCGTGAGGTTGATCAGGATGGGGAGAGCATGGGGGGTATTCCCGGATGGGGGAGGGGGAATCTGGGAGACGTGTTCTTTCTAAAGGCTGTGCGGGACAGGCTGGGCTTGGGCTCTCCCCACTGGAGGATTATTCCTCCAGGAGATTCTGCGGGCTCGGGGAAGATAAAACCCTCTCCTTTGTGGTCTCCAAGACCATGGGAGTCATGGGCCAAGACCACCTTCTTTCCTCAGTGAGATGCACATGGTGGACACCGTGACATGGCACAAGATGCGAGGTAGGCAGCCCTGGCCCTCTCACCTGCCCCAGCCCTCCTGCTCCACTCCACATCTCCTAATTCCCCAACCCTGTCTTTCCTTCCCCACTTTTCTCCCTCATCCGCCCACCCCAGTGGACACGCAGGCCTCTGATGCCCCTCACATCTGTGTCTCTCTCTCTCCACCATGACTTCCCCCTCCCGTCTGTCTGTCCTATCTCATGTCCATGCCTGACACGTGAGGAAGGGTGTCTGCTGGTCCTGGGCCCACCTGCTCACCTGCCTCTTTGACACTGTGCCCACCTGTCCACACTTGTCCTCCTCTTTTCCTACCACCTCTCACCTGGTGCCCCCCGCCCCATCTCCCCACGCGGACCTGCTCTCTGCCTGCCCACTTGACCACGGGCGCCACACATAGGGGCCCAGATGATCGTGGCCATGAAGGCGGTGTCTCTGGGCTTCGACCTGGACCGGGGCGAGGTGGGTGCAGTGCCCTCGCCCGTGGAGTTCATGGGCTACCTCTACTTCGTGGGCACCATCGTCTTTGGGCCCTGGATATCCTTCCACAGCTACCTACAGGCTGTCCAAGGCCGCCCACTGGTGAGGTCCTGGGTAGACAGGTGGGCAGGGACTGTGGGAGCCACCACGGGGCAGTGTTCATGGAGCCTTGATCCCTACAGAGCCGCCGATGGCTGCAGAAGGTGGCCCGGAGCCTGGCGCTGGCCCTGCTGTGCCTTGTGCTGTCCACCTGTGTGGGCCCCTACCTCTTCCCATACTTCATCCCCCTTGATGGTGACCGCCTCCTTCGCAAGTGAGCACAGCCTTTGAGGCCTCTGCCCCACAGTGAGGGGGTTGGGTAGGGGCCTGGGGTCTCCCCAGCTCTGAGCCTGTCTCTTAATGCTTCTATCTGTCTTCTGTTACTACAGCAAGAAACGCAAAGCCAGGTAAATGAGAGCAGGTGCTGAGGGCGAGCGGGGCTGACCGGGGGGTGGGGGCACAGTCTGTGACCGCTTTGTTCTTTAATCTGAGGCTATCTGACCATCTATCCCGTGACTAGACATAGACTGAATGCCTGTAGCTCTTGTGTGACCAAGATTGGCTCTGTGACTTTGTATGACTGACATCGTACCACATAACTGGGTCTGGCTATCCATCTGTTCCACCGTTAGGAACAAGTTATGCAACCACAATGGGGAGCGACAAGTATGTGTTGGTGGGTGATGCTGACCTGTCTGTGACTCTAGCTAGGGGCGTATATGTTGTTTGCCTATCAGCCGCTCACTCACTGTGTGAGACTGGTGTTCTGGCTGTCTAGCTGTGCCATTGTCAATGATGAGCTGTGTGCCTGTCTTTGGAGAAGATGAAGCTGGGTTGACTGGAACTCTGGCTGGGGGTGGGTCTGGCTGTAGCATGCTGTTTGCCTGTCTGTGATGGATTCCACTGGTGAGTCAGCCTTCTCTGGCTGCCTGGTGTCGTCTAGCTGAGGGATTGTGACTGACCGTGCGCCTGTGCCTGGCTGCAGGACCGTCCATCCACCTGTGGTGTGACTGTAGGATTTAATCCAACTGTTTGATTGTATGACCCTGTCTCCCACTCACTCGCTGCTGATGGTGTCTCATGCTGGATGAGGCTCCCAAAGGTGGAGTGCCTCGCCCAGTGTCACCTAGCTAAGCCGCCAGGCATCATGCGCAGGAATGATTCCAGACCCTACGCTTTTTCCAGGATGCTGTCTGTTTCTCACCGTGTCTGACTGTACAACGGATGGGATGACTGTCTTGAGTGTAGTATCATGTACATGTGCATAGCAGGGTGCTTGGTGGTGTCTGTGCCTAAATAAAGGGCTTCGGTGTATCTTATGGTGACTGAGTCAGACTAGGGAGCTATGAGGCTGGGAGTCTGATGGTATTTGTGTCCGGCCACATGGCTGTGTCAGTGTGTAGCGTGGTGAGGTCAAGTCTCCGACAGTGGCTGGGTCTAGATGTCTGGCCTTGTGAGACTGTAGGGCTGTGTCCTATTATAGGGCAGCTCACACATCTGTTTGAGGCACGTGAAACGAACTGACGGTGTGCAGATGCGTGTGACTGTCACAGTGCCCCTCTTCTGCCACCATGTTTCTGTCTTGTCTTGTCTTGTCTTGTCTGCAAACAACTCAGGCCAGCCTCCAGGGCCTCTCTGACTCTCTTTCCTTTCTTCTCTGCTGCCTTCCTGACCCCTGGGGGCCCTAGGGGCACCATGGTAAGGTGAGTCTACAGAGTGGGGCTGGGGATGCTGACACATGGCGGGGTATCATGCTGGTGCCTAGGAATGATCCCTCTCTCCCCTGCCCCTTTCTCCCCAGGTGGCTGCGAGCCTACGAGAGTGCTGTCTCCTTCCACTTCAGCAACTATTTTGTGGGCTTTCTGTCCGAGGCCACGGCCACGTTGGCAGGGGCTGGCTTCACCGAGGAGAAGGATCACCTGGAATGGTGGGGAGGGCTGGGGGGGGCCCCCTCTCCCACAGGGTGCTGCCTAGAGGAGCCGCAGGGAGGGGGAGGGTGCTCCCAGGGGAGGGAACAGCCAAGACAGAGGTGTGGAGGTCAGCTGGTGTGAGACACCACATGAATTTGCATGTCTCTTTTGCCCACAGGGACCTGACGGTGTCCAAGCCACTGAACGTGGAGCTGCCCCGGTCCATGGTGGAAGTTGTTACAAGCTGGAACTTGCCAATGTCTTACTGGCTAAATAACTGTGAGTCACCAAGTCACCACTCCAAGAGTTGAGAGTCCCCAACCCAGGCCCTTCCCCACATTCATATAACAAACATTTACTGAGAACCTATTGTGTGCTAGGCACTGAAGATACTGCAGGGACCAGGGGGGAGAAAAACCAAAATCTCTGCCCCTGTGGCGGTGGCAGTTTTGTGGGGAGAGCAGACAGCAAGAGAAAAAAATACATATTTCAAGTGGTGACAAGTACTATGGTAAAAAAAAAAAAATGAAGCAAGTAAAGATAATCTGGGAGTGTTGGCACGAGTGTGTGTGTGTGTGTGTGTGTGTGTGTGTGTGTGTTGGAGGGGGTTTTGCAATTTTAAATAAATTAGCCAGAGCAAGCCCCCCTGAGGAGGTGACATTTGAGCAAACACCTGAGCAAGGTGAGAGAACAAGCGATGCAAATGTGTGAGGGAGGAGTGTAACAGATGGAAAGCGCAGCCAGTGCAAAGGCCCTGAGGTAGGAGCATACTTGGCACTTGGAGGAACAGGGAGGAAACCAGTGCAGCAGGAGCAGAGTGAGTGAGGGAACCAGTGGAAGGAGGTGAGGTTAGAGAGGTGATAGGGGCCTGGTCCCCTAGGGCTTCACTGACCACAGGAAGGATTTTGGCTTTTTCTCTGGGAAGTGGAGCCAAAGCAGGGGTCTGAGCAGAGGATGGCTGAGGGCTGACTTGGGTCATAACAGGACCCTCTGGCTGCTATGAGAGCAGGTGGGAAGGGGGCAAGGGTGGAAGCAGTAAAGAGGCCATGGCAGCAGCACAAGAGAGCAATGGCGGTAGTGGCAGTGGCCATGGAGAGGAGAGGTCAGATTCTGGAAAAATTCTGAGGGTAAGTCTGACAGGATTTGCTGAGAGTTTAGTTGTGGGAATAGGGGGAGAGCAGAGCAAGGGTGATCCTAGGCTTTTACCCTGAGGAACCAAAAGAGTAGAGTTGACATCAGCTGAACTTGGGGATACCGTGGGAGGAGCAGGTTGGGAGGGAAGATCAGGCGCTAAGTTTGAGGCCATTATAAAGATTTTATCCCGGGAGCTCCAGCAGGTCATGGGTTCCTCACCTTGCCCTACGGCCCCCCAGGAAGGGCAGAGGGTATCCCAGGAGCCTCTTGACCCGCATCTCCCCCTTCCAGATGTTTTCAAGAATGCTCTTCGTCTGGGGACCTTTTCTGCCGTGCTGGTCACCTATGCAGCCAGTGCCCTCCTGCACGTGAGCAGGGCAGAGCGGGATATTGAGTGGGGGGAGCTGGGCAAGGGTGGCAGCACCTCCTCAATCCCCTCCTCACCCCTGGGGGCCCCCTAGGGTTTCAGCTTCCATTTGGCTGCGGTGCTGCTGTCCCTGGCATTTATCACTTACGTGGAACATGGTAAGCACAGAGCCCAGCCCAGCAGATGGGATGGAAGGTGGGACAGGGCTGGACCACTGTCCCCTGAGGCTAACCTGACCCCCTTATCTCCTGACATCCACCCCAGTCCTCCGGAAGCGCCTGGCTCGGATTCTCAGTGCCTGCGTCTTGTCGAAACGGTGTCCACCAAACTGTTCGCACCAGCATCGCTTGGTGAGGGTTCAGCCCAACACTCCCCCTCAAAATCGTTACATCTGTCTCCATCTTCTTTCTGTCTCAGGATGCCCAGCTTCCTCTTCTGGCACCTGAGCCATCCCCGGAACCTTGCTTTTATTCACTAGCATCCATTTCTATAACAAACATTTATCAAGCACCTGCTCTATACACACCTGGCATTTGTCCCCTCACTGAACATTTATTGAGTACCTACTGGTATCAGGCACTATTCTAGGCACTGGAGACACAATGGTGAACAAAACAGACTGAAGTGCCAGCCCTATGGGACAATTATTTTAACAGATGAGACAGTAAATTTTTTAAAAGTCAGTAGAGAATAATAGTTTCTTAGATTGTGATTCATGCCAAGGAGAAAATACATAAGAGAAACGGGAGGGGAAGTATCGAGGAGCATGAGTGGTTTTAATTTTAGATAGGGAGGTGACTTTCGAGCTCTTTAACTGAAGGAGATGAGGAAGAGAAGCATTCCAGGCAAAGAAAACAACCCGTGTAAAGGTTCTGAGATGGGAGAGAGCCTGGAATATTTGAGGAACAACAAGGAGGCTAGTGTGGCTTGAGCAGAGCGAGTGAGGTGGGGAGAGTGGTGGATCTTGTAGGTCATGGTGAGGATTTGTTTTTGTTTTTCATTTGCTTGCAATGAGAAATATGGACAACCTCAGATTTGTGTCCCACCCAGCAACTGACGTTTATCACCCTAAGCCCCCCAACTCAAGTCTCTCCATTCTTCCTCTTCTGCCTGAGTATCTCCCCCTGGATGCCCTCAGGCTAAAGTACCCTCATCCTTGGATGAGCTCCCATGGGAAGATCTGAACCATCTTTTTCCTACCCCAGGGCATGCCCTGTGCACTAGACATCCTCATTCCCGGGACCCACTGTGCCTTGCATCTCCCTGGGTTCCCCTGCCCAGGTGGGGCTGGGAGACAGCGAGTAGATCCAGCTGCCAAACATATCCATCTGTCCCCCACAGGGCCTGGGGGTGCGAGCCTTAAACCTGCTCTTTGGGGCCCTGGCCATCTTCCATCTGGCCTACCTGGGCTCCCTGTTTGATGTCGATGTGGATGACACCACAGAGGAGCAGGTGAGGTGGGGCCCTGGGCTGGAGGTTACTTAGGGTTGTGCTACCTGCTCATGGGAACCACGAGGACAAAGGTGAAGAGGCCGAGGCATGAGGACCTTGTGTCGTGCATCTCTAGCCTGTGAAGCTTGCGCTCCTCAGTCGCTCTTTCCCATTGTCCTTCTGGTTGATTCGTATTGTTGGGGCTCTCATTAGGGCGAAGTGTGCAAACTATTTTCCTTATAGAATTGATTTCACAGAGATAGAGTGCAAAATCCAAGTTTAACTTGTCAAAGAATTAATTATTTCATCATATTTTTGTTTAGGTAGAATTCGCATGGTTTCCTTCTTATTTAATTAAAAAAGTATTTTTACTCAGGTTGAGTGCGCAAAGTCTGGATTCTGCTTTAAGAATGTACATTAAAATGTATATACTATTTTCATTCATGTGGAGTATGCACATTCCAGATTTTACTCCTTTTTAAATGAAAAGCAATTTTAAAAAGACTGTTTCTTCCTATGGCTCTTGCAGGATTCAGGTGTTGCTTCTCTTTTAAATTTTTTATTTTTAATTGAAAATAAAACTTTATTTTATACTTTATTTTATTACTTTATTTTATGCTTTCTGTCATTAAAAGCAAATTTTATTTTTTTTAATTTTTTTAATATTTATTTATGTTGGGGGCGCCTGGGTGGCTCAGTCGGTTGAGCATCTGACTTCAGCTCAGCTCATGATCTCATGGCTTGTGAGTTCGAGCTCCGCGTCGGGCTCTGTGCTGACAGCTCGGAGCCTGGAGCCTGCTTCTGATTCTGTGTCTCCCTCTCTCTCTGCCCCAACCCACTCGCATTCTGCCTCTGTCTCTCTCAAAAATAAATAAACATTAAAAAAAACTTTTTTAATGTTTATTTATTTATTTTTGAGAGAGCACAAGCAGGAGAGGCACAGAGAGAGGGGGACAGAGGATCCAAAGTGGGCTCCGTGCTGACAGGCTGACAGGCTGACAGGCTGACAGCAGCAAACCTGATATGGGGCTCAAACTCATGAACCTCAAGATCATGACCTGAGCCGAAGTCAGATGCTCAACCAACTGAGCCACCCAGTTGCCCCTAAAAACAATTTTTAATTTTTATTAATGTTGGGTGCAAAATCTAGGTTTTGTTCTATTTTTATTTTTTCTTGTTTTATTTTTTAAAGTTTTTAAATTATTTAAGTAATCTCTACACCCAATGTGGGCCTCCAACTCCCAACCCCGATATCAAGAATCGCGTGCTCCTCCAACTGGGCCAGCTAGGCGCCCCTCTTGTTTTATTTTTATTAAAACATTTAAAAATAGTTCATACATATATCACAAGGCTCAAAAACCAAACAGTATTCAAGATAGTCAAGGAAAAGTCTTGCTCCTACTGTCTACGCCCTGCCCTCTTACAAGTAACTACTTTTAGTGGTTTTATTAAAATATCCTTCTAAAATGTAAGCACAAATATAAAAATATATTTTAATTCCCTTTCCCACCCCAAGTTTTGCCCTAAAGTAACTCGTGAATGATACCGTTCTGCGTGTTGCTGTTTGCACATAATTCTTGAAAATCTTCCACAAAAGTACATGGAATGTCCTCATTCATTTGTTTTCCACTGTGAGGATAGGACCCAGTGTAATTTGCCCCTTATCAGTGAACACCAGCCCTTTTCCTATTGCAAGTGGTGCTGCAGTAAGTAATACCCTCGTACCCACATGTGGATTCACAGGTATAGACAGAACTATAGGATCTAGCCTTCATAGTTACAATGGAGAAGTTACCTTTTTGCCCTCCCACCAGCATTGTGTGACCATATCTGTCGCCCTGCCAACAGGGTGCCTCTCACACTTCCTGGATATGTTTGCCAGTTTAAGAGGAGGAAGATTATGAGTGAAGCGGAGTATCTTTTCATTTGGTTAAGAGCCATTGGTTTTTTTCCTTAGTGAGAATGACATACTCCTTTGCCAGTTTTTTTTTTTTTTTTTTTTTCTTTTTGAAAGATTGATTTCTAGGAGCTCCTTGTATATTAAGGAGAGTACAGGTCAGAGAGTGGGACTGCCTTGTCTTGTTCTTAAAATAGTTTTTAGGGGCGCCTGGGTGGCGCAGTCGGTTAAGCGTCCGACTTCAGCCAGGTCACGATCTCGCGCTCCGTGAGTTCGAGCCCCGCGTCAGGCTCTGGGCTGATGGCTCGGAGCCTGGAGCCTGTTTCCGATTCTGTGTCTCCCTCTCTCTCTGCCCCTCCCCCGTTCATGCTCTGTCTCTCTCTGTCCCAAAAATAAATAAACGTTGAAAAATAATTTTTAAAGAAGAAAACATGAAAGAAAAAAAAACCCTCTTTCATATGTACCCAGTCTCTTCTCTGGGGCCTCACCTAGGGTTACCATGGAGTCACAGAAATGTCCTTGAGCAAAGGATGAGTTTTTTGGAGATCTTTTTTATTCTTGCCGAGTGGGATTGTCACCTCTTTCTCTCCCACAGGGCTACGGCATGGCATACACTGTCCACAAGTGGTCAGAGCTCAGCTGGGCCAGTCACTGGGTCACTTTTGGATGTTGGATCTTCTACCGTCTCATAGGCTGAGGCACATCTGTGGATCCTCAAAGCTCCCTCAAGACCCCTCCTCAAGATGGGGGATGAGGGAAGGCCCTATCTCTAATTCTTGATCCCTCTCCATCCTTAACCCCCCCAACACTCCTACACACACACGCAGACACACACACACACACGCTCATGTGTGCACACACATACACACACACAATTTCCATGCCTGTCTATCCCCACCCCACCACAAGGCGGGAAGGGGGTGGTCCCTGCTGGGGCCTAGGGGTGGAGGATGCTTGGGGAATCAGAGAGGGGGAGATCCAGGGCCTCCCCGCCTTCCTTCTCCCTTTTTATATACAGTTTGTTATTGTCAAATAAAAGTAGGAAAGATACAAAAGGCTCTTTCTTCACTGACCAGTGGGGAATAGAGGTGAGTGAGAAATGGGCACAGCATGGATAAAGGTTTGGAAGCTGGAAATCATGAAGAGGGAGTACATTGTGACTGGTTCGTGGTTAATTTATTATTGTTCACGATTGGATGATGAGCCTGAGGACCGCATAGCTTGATTTGAGTGGGGCCAGGACAGATTGGATAGTTGGATGTGGGCGAGTCCTGATACTTAACTGGCTGGAAAACTGAGGGATCCCTATTCTCATTGGTTGCTCTGACAAGGACAGAGAGGGGGAAAGCAAGACAGATGAAGAGTCCCTGCTTATTGGTCCTTAGGACCGAAGCTTGTGGGTTCCAATTGGAAAGGAAGGTCTGGGTTCTGATTGATTGCGCGGTCTGGGGTGCCTGCTGGCTTAGAGTTAGGAAATTCGGATTGGCTCTTCAGAGTTGGCACAGGGAGATTGAGGGTCTCCATTGCAATTGGTCAGCAAGGCTGAGGAGCTTGGGCTTTCACTGCTTCTTCTGACTTGAAGTCGGGAGAGGTAAGAATGACCGCTGAGGAGTTCTGAGCGCTGAGGTAGAGGGCAGAGGCGCAGTGTACAAATGTGATCTGCCTGTCGTATTAAGCGTCCTTGCCGGTTCGGGCATGAGGATTGAAGATTGCTCCGGGAACCGGTTGCTCTGCCTAAAAAATGAGGGCAAAGGTAAGAGAACACAAAGCAATGCTGACTCAACAGCAGATGAGGAAGATAAACACCAGGTTTCTGATATGATTGATAATGGGATAGGGAAATCGGAGCCAAGACTCACTGCAGACAGGCTTCAGCCCGAAAACGCCCACCAACCTTGGCGAGTCCCACCTTTTCACCCAACTCCTGACTCGGTCTCAACCAACAGCGAAAATGGCACCACGCATGGGGGCAGGGCCGGCGGCACACAGAGAGCTCCTATTGGTTAGGAGCGGCACTGGTCGCCTTCCCAGCCCCTCCATTGGTTAGCTCCGTAAGGCGAGGACCTGTGAGAGGATGGGTCTGAACCAGGGACTTTACTCCGCCAGCGAGCTAGCCTGGAGCCTGAGGGAGACCGCTGCGACTGCGACTGCGACTGCGACTGCGACCGCGCCGCTGGGTGAGTGTCCTCCCCCCCAGTCGGCCACTCCATCCCCTAGCTCCCAGCTGCTAAACCGCTGGCCCTCAGCGCCTGCGAGAGACCCACCCCTTTACACACACTCCCACCGCCCACCAAACGCGCCTGCGCGCGACCCTCTGCTACAGCGCGGTTGTTGGGACAACAGAAGATCTGCTTTCTCATTGGGCAGCTGGCCTACAGGCTTCAAGTTCTAATTGGTGGTCTCTGTATTTGATCCTTTTATTGATGTTTAGCACCGCGCCCAAGACCCCCGCCTTCCGCTTTCCTCTTTCTTGCAGGTTGGTACCCTTATGCGCGATTTCAGGAAGAGTCTGCCTTTCCATACACTGAACCTGAGGATTGTAGTGCTGATTAGTTTTCTCTCTTCTGTCCTGCAGTTTCCAGGACTACGGGGAGGGAATAGTTTTCTGTTGAACGATGCTAGACCCTGACCCCTGCAATGGGACTCAACCTGATCGCTGGGTCTCCCCAGCCGACTGTGACTCCTGAGGGCGAGGACCACGCCTGGCCCCTGTATCTCCCTTATCAGAGCAAGACCAATGAGAGCTGGAACCTAATCTGGTTCTTGTGTCTGCCCACCAGACTGTGACCAATGAGGGCAGGGGCTAAGCCTGGTTTCTATATCTTCTCTAGCTGACTGTGACCCCCGAGGTCCAGGATCTGACCTGGTTACTGTACCTCCCACATCTTATGGCTCCAGGAGGGCATATAGATTATTTTTAATCCAGTCTTACAGTAGATTAACTGATAATTTTAATCCATTTACATTTCTGGTGATAATAAATATTTGAATTTGATTTTATGGTCTCATGCTGTGCTTTCTATTCAAGTTTTTGTCTTTTTTTCTCCTTTATGCTTACAGACATCAACCTACAAAGACATGACCACCAATGCCAGCCCTTTGCACCCATACTGGCCTCGGCACCTGAGGCTGGACAACTTTGTGCCCAATGACTGCCCCACTTGGCATCTCCTGGCTGGCCTCTTCTCTGTCTCTGGAGTCTTGGTTGTGACCACGTGGCTGTTGTCAGGTCGTGCTGCAGTTGTCCCCCTGGGGACTTGGCGGCGACTGTCCCTGTGCTGGTTTGCAGTATGTGGGTTCATTCACCTGGTGATTGAGGGCTGGTTCAGCCTCTACCACGAAGATCTTCTTGAAGACCAAGCTTTCTTGTCCCAACTCTGTGAGTCCTGAGTTCTTTGATGTGCTGTGGGAGGGAATTTTCTGGGCAGGGATTGGCTTAGATATTTATCCAACCACCAAGTCTAACATTATTTTAAAAATTTGTTTACCTTCTTTGTTGGGGATATACTCATATGGGTCAAAAAAAAACATTTAAAGAGGTATGCAATGAAAATCTACCTTCTGTCCACCAAGTGTCCCCAATTATTAACTAATGTTTATAATTGAATATGTTTTTTCCAGGGTTTATTTACAAAAAAATTACACACATAAGCCTCAGTTTACCATTTTCAAAAGAGGGATAACAGTAATATCCAAATATATGTAAGTTGCTTAGAACAGTGTTGGCAGACAGTAGATGCCATAACTATCATCATCATCATCGTTTTTTTCCTTTTGTGTAAACAAATGGTAATATACTATAGACACCTCTGACCTTTGCTTTTTTTAACATTTTTAAAAATATTTATTTTTGAGGGGCGCCTGGGTGGCTCAGTTGGTTGGGCGTCTGACTGTATCTCAGGTCGAATCTCGCGCTCTGTGAGTTCGAGCCCCACGTCAGGCTCCGTACCCGTCACTCGGAGCCTGTTTCGATTCTGTGCCTGCCGTCTGACTCTCTCCCGTCCGTTGCCTGTGCCAAAAAAGTAAATAAAGGCTAAAAAAAAAAAATTTATTTTTGAGAGAGAGAGAGAGAGAGAGAGAGAAGGGGGAGGTGCAGAGAGAGAGGGAGACACAGAAACCAAAGCAGGCTCCAGGCTCTGAGCTGTCAGCACAGAGCCTAAAACAGGGCTTGAACTCACAAACCATGAGATCATGACCTGAGCCAAAGTTAGATGCTTACCCGACTGAGCCACCCAGGCGCCCCTGAACTTTGCTTTTTTTTAATGGGGTTACTCCTCATTGGTTCATGAAGAACTTTCAAAGCATAGATGTTACAGAATTATTTGACTTGTCCAAGTCTTTTGCTGTTATAGATAATACTCCTTTTTGGCCTCATGAATAAAAACTACTATTCTTCCATAACACTTTGATCTAGCATACACAAGATTGTGTGGAGATCTGTTTTCATTTCTCTTGTAAATATGGCAGAGAAGAATGGTAGATGTGTGTTTAACTTTATGAAAAACTGCCAAACTGTTTTTAAAAATGGCTGCACCATTTTATTTTCCCACCAGCAGTATATGGGAGTTCTAGTTCCTCCACATCCTCGCCAACACTTGGTATGGTCAGGCGTTTCTTCCATTTTAGTCCTAGTGGATGCGAGTGGTATCTCATTACTTTTCCTTAAGGACTAATGAAAGTTTGGGCACCTTTCATATATTTATTGACCATTTGGGAATCCGCTTTTGTGAAGAAACTATTATTGTCTCTTGCCTATTTTTATACTGGGTGGTCTGTCTTTTTCTTACTAATTCTCCTCCCACTCTTTCATTCACTAATCTGTTCACCTCTATGCTTGCATGCTCGCTTGCTTGTGTGCTCTCTCTCTCACTCACTCACTCACTCACTCTTACTCACTCATTGGCTACTTTACTCACTCCATCACCTACACTTAACTCCTTTCATTCCACATTTATTGAATACTAGACAATCACAGCATTACTTACTGTTCTATGTCAGGTGTGCATAAATTCTCATTATATGTATGTTAACTCTAGAATCCAGACAGCTACCCCATTTCACAAATGAGGAAACTGAGGCATAGAGAGGTTATAAAGCCCAGCTTACATGGGCCCTCATCTCTCACAAGTCTGAGTTCCTTTTCTTGCCTTTATTCTTCATGTATGCCTCTTATTTTCTTCAGGGAAAGAGTATGCCAAGGGAGACAGCCGATATATCCTGTAAGTGTTTGCCTCCATCAAGGGAAACCTGCATTGGTTTGGGGTGGTGATGAGTCAAGGAGCACTAATGGGATGCCCTGTGGGTAGAGCACAGTGATGCCAGCGTTCTCCAATCCTTTCTCCCACAGGAGTGACAACTTCACGATATGCATGGAAACCATCACAGCTTGCCTATGGGGACCACTCAGCCTGTGGGTTGTGATCGCCTTTCTCCGCCAGCAGCCCCTCCGCTTTGTCTTACAGCTCGTGGTCTCTGTAGGTGAGGAGAGGGCCCACACTGAGTGCTGGAGGGGTTGATGGGGGATCTCCAGACACAGAGGCATTCCTTCAGAGAGGGTCTCTCAACCGTGCCCATCTAGGGCTGAGTCAGACTGACTGACATATTCCTGAGGTTCTCGAACAGCCATGACGCCCTCAGTCTGTATTCTCAAGTAGGGAGGGTTCATTTCTCCTCCTCCTTCATCACAAAGTCTCTTGTGAAGGATACATGAGGTGGCCCACCATGGTGGGAAGCCCCTGGATCCTCCAGGATCAGGATTCTGAGCTCCCTTCATCTGACATTCAGTCCTCTTGGGTTCTTACATGGCTAGATTTCTTTAGTTCTGGAATCCTGATCTGTCTTGAATGAAAGCACTTTGAGCTTCCTTAAATTCTGGTGATAATGTACTCTCCTGAGTTCAGAAATGCTCAGCGTCCGATTTCTAGAATTCTCACTTTTGTAATTCCTCAAATTTTTCAGCCATATGATTTCAGAATTCTTCGCTCTCTAGATTTGGGAATCCTGAGCTCTGAGACCTTGAATGATGACTTATAAAATGCCTCAGAATAGCTTTTCCTCTTCACTTTGGTTTCCCTTTCCTCTTCTGCCCCCCACAGGTCAGATCTACGGGGATGTGCTCTATTTCCTGACAGAGCACCGGGACGGATTCCAGCACGGGGAGCTGGGCCATCCACTCTACTTCTGGTTTTACTTTGTCTTCATGAATGCTCTGTGGCTGGTGCTACCTGGAATCCTCGTGCTTGATTCTGTAAAGCAGCTCGCTCATGCCCAGAGCATGCTGGATGCCAAAGCCACAAAAGGCAAGAGCAAGCAGAACTAATATAAGCCAAGCTCAAACACTGGCTGATGAGGAACCCTCCACCAGTCAGAAGAGTCCAGTCCTTACTCCCACAGGTTGGAGGCACAAAATGAATTGATCTGGCAAATGCCTGCTGATGGGTAAGCACCAGAAGGGCCAGAGGCAGAGGCAAGAAAGGAGGTGTGTGGAGCTACTGCCAGGAAGCACTGGGACAAAGGTACAGAGGAACCTAGGCAGTCCATGATGATGGCAGTTTTTAGAATCAGGAAATAAAAGATATGGACCCTAACACTGAGAGATCTTTAATTATTAACCCCAGAGATGCCCTGTGACTGACCCCACAAACCCTTCCATCACTCATTCATTTCACAGATAACCGTTCTCTCAGCCATAGACCCCCATCATCATCACAGAGACCTCTAATTTATAACTTCACAAACCCCCTATCACTGACCCCACAGCGTTCCTTGATGGCTAATTAGATCCACGAGACACCCATTATCTCTTTGAAGAAGTAATCGTCCACTTACACCCTTGGTATTCTCTCCAGAACACACTTTCTCATCCTTTGCAATATGGACAGGCTGAGAACTTTCCAAATCTCTAAGTTCTTCAATTTATTCAACCTCTTGTCTCCTGATCAGGTACCCTACAGACATCCCATCAATAACTCCACAGATCTTTCCTCACTCACCTCAAACAATCCCCATTACTCACTCCAAAGACCCCACCATCATTCACCCCACAGACTCACCTATTTCTACCCTAAAGATCTCCATCACTCACCCCAGAGACCCCACAAAACTCACACAAGACCCATCACTCACTTCACATAACTTACCCCAACAGAACTCCAGTCGTGCACCCTACAACCCCATGACTGACCCCACAGACCCTCTCACTCTTCCCACAAATTCCCTATCATTTACCCTATAGGGTGTCATTACTTACCCTACAAAGCCCCGTAACTCACCTTGCAGAATTTATCACCTCATACCCCACAGATCCCCGATTACCCCACAGATCTTCCATCACTCACCCCACATCCTGTCATCCTACAAACCACCTATGACGTACCCACAGATACCCCTCTCCCTACAGATCTGCCCCCATCACTTCTCCCACAATTTCTCTCATTAACCTCATAGACCTTGAGTCATAAAACAAACAGGTACTTGAGGAATTTGGGGGAGATGACAAAGGATGAAAAAACTACAGATATCCGTAGACTGGCTCCTGGTGACCTGTGCAGAGCAGGACTTCAGATCAATTCCTGGTTCTACTCAAGCCTACAGTGTAGCTTTTGACAAATGCCTCAACGCTAAAGCCAGACACAGCCCACCTTTTGTCCATTGCACTTACCCTCTGTGCCACTTACTATCCCTTTGACCTTGAGCATGATTCTCCCTGACCTTCAGTGCTCTCATCTGTAAAATTCTAATAATAGTACCTCCCTCATAAGGTTTTTATGCAGATTAAATCAATTACTACATGTAGACTATCTGGAATACACTTTGTATTTGTTGAATGGAAGGATAAATAAACAGATGAAACAGAAAGTTCTCCCCAGGACTATGACAAGGAATTTTTTTTAATTTTTTTTTAACGTTTATTTATTTTTGAGACAGAGAGAGACAGAGCGTGAACGGGGGAGGGTCAGAGAGAGGGAGACACAGAATCTGAAACAGGCTCCAGGCCCTGAGCTGTCAGCACAGAGCCCAATGTGGGGCTCGAACTCACAGACCGTGAGATCATGACCTGAGCCGAAGTTGGCCACTTAACCGACTGAGCCACCCAGGCGCCCCTGACAAGGAATTTTTTTATCTCCTTGTTTCCAGCAGTATCTTTCCATCCAAGGCCCCCTCCACAACCAAGACAGACATCTGACCACATTATACCCCATTTAAAACCTGTGCATCAGTGCCCTCAGGATTAAACTCCAAAATCCAGGCTAATATTTTGTTCATCCCACCCTATGATAATTTTAACGAGAAGCATACTGAAAGTTTTTTAATTTTTTTTTTTATTTTTGAGAGAGAAAGAGAACGAGCAGGGGAGGGGCAGAGAGAGGGAGACAGAATCTGAAGCAGGCTCCAGGCTCTGAGCTGGCTCTCAAAAATTCCCCATTATTTTATACCTTCTAGAAAATTGATTATCTAATATTAATACCAAGGAAACAAAAAGATACCAAAATAAAATTGCAGACTTCCCTAAAAAATTAATGTTAAAGAGTAGCATTCATATAACACTGCAACCATAACTGAGGTCCAGGCATCTTGCAGGACTCCTTTGTTAGAAATTACATTCGTAAATGTATTTTGTCTGTATTTTGTCAAACCATATGGATGTGCAATGAAGTGAGAAGCATGCCTTCATGCATATTGTGATTCGAAGAATCTAAAATATGTTCAATCATTCAGCTGATATTTAGTGGACATACAATGTTATTTAATAACAGGACTGACCTCAACGTGTTGTGAGGATTAAGTAAAACGAAGGCAAACAAAAAACCAGGACCTCCAGAGAGCATAAAAATCGCTTTTTTTTTTTGGTAAGTTATTTATTGAAATACATTATGCAGGCAGAAACTGTAAAAGTCACGCTCCACGAATTTTCACAAAGTAAACTATTCTTAAAAGATTCTGGAAAAAGGATTGTTTTTCCGTTCAGCAGACTCTTTTGAAGCGAGGGCCACAGGCATTTGAAATAGATGACATCATCTGCTATGCAGAAGGGGGAGGCGACTAGGGGCGGGACGCGGGGGTCTTGACGCCAAGCGCAGCAGCTTCCTTTCCCCGCCCATGCCTCTCGCCTGAATGGGTGGTTACTGTAACACAAGTGGTTGAATCCGGAAGTAAAGTGCCCAAACAACCAAGCCGCAGACGAGGGGAGGTGGGACCTCAGTAAGCGCCTGCGCACTGGCTGAAGTGAGGCAATTCACTCGGCTTTGGGGGCGGGATACCTGGCAACGGCATCCTATGCGCATGCGTAGAGGCCGTCTCCACCCTGTGCCAGGTGGGAGGGGCAGTGGGGGGGGGCAGGGTCGCACGGCGCCCTCTGCGCCTGCGCTCAGGCGCAAGGTGGGGCCGCGGTCGCCTGCACTCTGGAGTGTTCACGAGAGTAGGGGGCAACGGTCAACCGTCGCCCTGAGACGGCTGGCGGCGGGATGGCGTCGGCCTCAGGATCCTCGGACTTGGTCGGCTCTGGAGCGCCCCCACCTGGTGGGGGAGCCCAGGCGGCGGCGGCTGAGGAGGAGGAGCGAGAGGTGGTACGGGTACGAGTCAAGGTGAGGCTGACAGCTGGTCGGCCAGCCCGACTGGGGTGTCCACAGGAGGGGAAGGCAGTGACTGCCCTAGGTTGGAGGGCGGGACCCGAGATCTGGGGTGTTACCTGAGGGGCGAGGCTTGAGGGCGGAATGACAGTGGTGGGGACGGGGGTGGGGTGGGGGGGAGGCAGGACCTGGGAGTGCTGGGCAGGGCCTGAGAAAATGGAGGGGTAGGGACCTCAGAAATGGATGGGTGGAGATTATGGATAGAGGGGAGGGGCTCTAGAGCTGGGGGAGGGGCCCTAATAGTTAAGAAGTGAGGCCCTGAGGAATGAGGGGGAGCTGCTGGTGTCTGAAAAGGAGGTGCTGAAGTCAGTTAACATGTGTTAAGACTACACTTTTCTTGCGTGTCCCCACCCTGGATGAGCTGACACGCTTGTCGGTAAGACAAACAGCTAAATAAATGAGATGCTTTGGACACTGGTGAACGCCATGAGGAAATAACGAAAAAGCCTCTGAACTAGGGAGTTACTTTAGCCAAGGTTGTACCGGGAAGTCCCTACAGAGATATTGAAGAAGCAGAGACCCAAATAAAAAAGGAATCAGCTATGTGCATACCGGAGGAAGAATGGAAGCAGAAAGAAAGCAAGGGCAAAGGCTAGGAGGTGGGAATGAGCTTGGTATATTCCCTTAGGTTCCCATATTTCTGGAGCGAGAGGGCAAGGTCAAGAGTGGGTAGGGGGGGTAAAGCAAAGAATTAAAAGAGGGGCAGATTGTGAAGGGCCTCTGGCATGTATTCTAAGAAAGCTGTTGCGATAGTTCCAGCAAGTGGTGATAGTGGCTGGGACTAGGGTGGTGGCATTGGTGTTGATGAGAAGAAGGTAGATTCTGGAAAGAAGTAAACAGATCACCTCAGGGTAATACAGGAAGCTCTAAGGTAGAGGCTTGGGAATTCAGAAGAGTTGATACCTGAGCTGTGAGTGAGCCAGTTGAAGAAAGCAGGAAGGACTTTCCAGATAGGGGAATCAGCACAAGCAAAGTCCTGGAGCCAGGATGTATTCAAAGTAACTTCCAGCCATTTGGTAGCACCAGAGTGTAAAGTTCAAAAAAGCTGTCTGAAGAGAGGCTGGCTAGGGTCCTATAGACCCACCTTCTGGGGACCCTCAGATTGCCTTTGAAGAGATTTAAGCAGGGGAGTATTGTCGATAGATGTGCCAAATTGGTGCAGCATGGAGTATTGATTTAATGGAGGCCAGACTGGACATGGTGATCCTGGAAACCATTGGGGGGACACAGAAGAAGGATTGGGTGGGCGCGCCTGGGTGGCTCAGTCGGTTAAGCATCCAACTTCGGCTCAGGTCATGATCTCGTGGTTCGCGAGTTCGAGCCCCTCATTGGGCTGTCTGCCGTCAGCACAGAGCCCGCTTCGGATCCTCTGTACCCGTCTCTTTCTGCCCACCCCTCTCTCTCAAAAATAAATAAACATTTTTTTAAAAAGAAGGATTGGGGGGCGCCTGGGTGGCGCAGTCGGTTAAGCGTCCGACTTCAGCCAGGTCACGATCTCGCGGTCCGTGAGTTCGAGCCCCGCGTCAGGCTCTGGGCTGATGGCTCAGAGCCTGGAGCCTGTTTCTGATTCTGTGTCTCCCTCTCTCTCTGCCCCTCCCCCGTTCATGCTCTGTCTCTCTCTGTCCCAAAAAAATAAATAAACGTTAAAAAAAAATTAAAAAGAAGGATTGGGTGTCTGGACTATTGCAGTAGCCTCGTCCTCACTAGACTGCTGCTTTCTCCCTTGCCTCCAACAGTCTGTTCCTCCAACAGCATCCAGAGGATCCTGTTAAATCCTAAGTCAGATCACATCCTTCCTCTGCACAGGACCCTCCAAGTCAAAAACCAAAGCCCTCACCATGGCCCAGAACATCTGCCTCCATCTGCCCCTCCCCCAACTTGTATGACCTTGCCTCCTATCCCTCACTCCACTTCATCGTGGTGATGTAGACCCTGGTGGCCTACCCTGTGTCTTCTCTCCCCAGAAGTGTGAGAACTTCTTGCCACCCGAGTTCCGCTCTTTCGCTGTCGACCCCCAGATCACCTCGCTCGATGTATTACAGCACATCCTCATCCGAGCCTTTGACTTAAACGGGTGAGTTATGGGATGCTGGGGGACCAACCATTAGGCCACCCACCTCAACAGTGGTTGTTTGGCTTTTAAGTTGTTGTTTGGTAGGGATTTTGTTTGTTTGTTTTATTATTACAAACACTCCCCCAGTGAACTGCCACTTTTGCCTATCTGGGAATATTTGGGGAAATGTACTCAGGATAAATTCCTAGCAGTAGTATTTCTGGGTTAAAGGGTGTATGCTTTTTAAAAATTCAATGGATGTTTCCAAAATGCTCTCCAGACAGGTTTTTTTTTTTTTTTTTTACTGATTTACAATCTCACCAGCAGCATATAAAATGCCTGTTTTCCTCAAAAACATTGGTTACTAGAAAACATTGGAAAATTTGCCAACCTGATACATGAAAAGTGGTGTCTCTTGGGGACAGGTGTAATGTGATGGTTATTTTGTTGTGGTTGTTATTTTGGAGGAATACGTGCACATGGTAGCAAATTCAAAGAGTACAAAAGTGTTGAATACTTAGGCTGTGTCCATGGTTACCTTAGTTATCACACAACATACTTCATTGCATGGTTGCACAAGTGTAAGTGAAGAACAAATTCTTAGTTGTTGTTTGACTTTTTTGCATAAACATTTTTTGTTGTGAAAAATAAACATACAGATTGCTTTATTTTTTATGCAGTAGAAAGGCTGCTTTCTTCCCACCTCTTTCCCTGAACTACCCTGTTACCCTCCCTAGAGGGGACCAATATTCTTTTTCAGTGTGCCCTCTAGATTCAAGCAGGTGTGTATCTGCTTCTGGGTTTGTGTAACAAAGTAGAGATAATCAATCTGATCTCAAGCTGCCCACAGTCTTTGGCACAGTACCCAACACTTGATAGTTGTTCAGCATTGTCTCGGTCTTCCCTGGCATCTTGTGGAAACTGTCCCTGAGGCCTCTGGGGCACTGGGGCACTTGAGAGCTGCCATACTTCCTCTATCCAGGAAGAAGAACTTTGGCATCAGCTACCTAGGCCGGGATCGGCTCGGGCAGGAAACTTACCTCTCACTCCTGTCTGACTGGGACCTCAGCACAGCCTTCGCCACAGCCTCCAAACCTTACCTGCAGCTGCGTGTAGACATTCGGCCCACTGAGGACAGTGAGTATCTGGCACCCTGGGGGCACTGCTCTGGGACCCACCCTTTCCCTAAAGGATGACTCCACCCCTTACAGTACAGTCCCTCACAGTGGGCTTGGAAACAAGGTATATTAGGTCCAAATGCTGATTTGGCCACTAGGCCTCAATTTCTTTATCTGTAAAGTAGAAAAAATGGTATCTTAGGGCCATCGTGAGGATTAAACAGGGAAAATCATGGAACACTGCATGGTTGCGTAGTGGAAGCTCAAAAAATATTACCTCTAACAACCATAATTATATTTACTGTTATAACATATAACCTAGTGATATAGGTTATAATTATATAATGCAGTATAACAATAGAGGTGTAGTATTGTATGTTTCCATTATAATAACACATAAATATAACAGTACTGATTATAATAATGATGGTTGTATTTATTCATTCATCCTGACTCATACTCATTTGTTTGCACACTTGCTCACTCATTCATCATTGCCTTGATCTCTCAGCCACTTCATCTCTTCTTATATTTGTTCCCTGACTCTTGCCTGTGTTGGTTCCTGGGAGCACACAGATAAATTAAGACAGGGACCCAAAAACTTAATTACAAACCATATATTGGATGCTAATATTGTATCAATATTAAATGTCCTGGGTATGGTAATGGTATCATGGCTGCCAAAGGAAAATGTCCTTGGTAAAAACACCGTTAACTATTAAGAGATAAAGTGTCATGATGTCTGTCAATAATTCAGCAAAAAAAAAAAAAAAAAAAAAAAACAGGTATCTATATGGAGAGAGCGAGATGAAGCAAATGTGGCAAAAATGTGAACAAGGGAGCTAGATGAAGGGCATATAGGTGTTCAATGTATTCATCTTTCTAACTTTATTGTAGATTGAAATTTTTTTAATAAAAAGTTGTGGAGTGGAAGCCTCAGAAAATTCACATGCCCATTTGGGATGACCAAGGTATTACTAACGTCATACTAACACAAATAGCTAACATGTGTCGAACACTTAGGACCATTCTACACCCATAATATTCATTAGATTGTCAAAACAATCCTACAGGGTAGGCATGATGGTTATCCCTATGTTATAGATGAGGCTCAGAGAAGGGATAGGACTTGTACATGTCACACAGACAGTAAGTGGAGGAGCAGGATTTGAACCCAGGTGGTGGCTAAACTAGCTCCAGAGTCCTTGTTCTTAACCATTTGATTCTGTGAAATTATGGGCTTGTTAAGATTGGCAGCCTTGAAAAGAGGAGAGGCAGAGAGAGAGAGAGAGAAAAAAACTAGAGTCAGAGAGAAAGATAATGACAGAGATGGGCAGAGAGACAAATGGAAAAAGGTAGCCAGAGACAAGAACTTCTTTTATTTTTATTTATTTTTATCTTTAATTTAAATACAAGTTAGTTAACATATAGTGTAATAATGATTTCAGGAATAGAATTTGGTGATTCATCACTTACATATAACACCCAGTGCCCATCCCAACAAGCGCCTTCCTGAATACCCATCACCCATTTTAGTCCATCCCCCCATTCACCTTCCCTCCAGCAACCCTCAGTTTATTCTCTGTATTTAAGAGTCTCTTAAGGTTTGTGTCCCTCTCTGTTTTTATCTTATTTTTGCTTCCCTTCCCTTATGTTCATCTGTTTTGTTTCTTAAATTCCACATATGAGTGAATTCATATGATATCTTTCTCTGACTGATTTTGCTTAGCATAATACACTCTAGTTCCATCCACATTGTTGCAAGTGGCAAGATTTCATTCGTTTTGATCACTGAGTAATATTCTATGGTGCGTTTTGTGTGTGTGTGTGTGTGTGTGTATACATATATGTATGTGTATGTATATACATGTGTATATATATACATATATATACACACATACCACATCTTCTTTATCCATTTATCAGTCAGTGGACATTTGGGCTCTTTCCATACTTTGGCTTTGTCAATAGTGCTGCTATAAACATTGGGGTGCATGTGCCCCTTCAAATCAGCACTCCTATATCCTTTGGATAAATACCTAGTAGGGCCATTGCTGGGTCATAGGGTAGTTCTATTTTTAATTTTTTGAGGAACCGCCATACTGTTTTCCAGAGTGGTTGCACCAGTTTGCATTCCCACTAGCAGTGCAAAAGGGTTAGCCTTTCTCCACATCCTCGCCAACATCTGTTGTTGACTGAGTTGTTAATATTAGCCATTATGACAGGTGTGAGGTGGTATCTCGTTGTGGTTTTGATTTGTATTTCCCTGATGATGAGTGATGTTGAGCATCTTTTCATGTGTCTGTTAGCCATCTGGATATCCTTTTTTTTTTTAACGTTTTTTTGTCCTTGAGAGACTGAGAGAGACACAGCACCAGCAGGGGAGGGGCAGAGAGAGAGGGAGACACAGAATCCAAAGCAGGCTCCAGGCTCTGAGCTGTCAGCACAGAGCCTGACAGGGGCTTCTATCCGTGAACCATGAGATCATGACCTAAGCCAAAGTCTGACGCTTAACCAGCTGAGCCACCCAAGCGCCCCCATCTGGATGTCTTCTTTGGAAAAGTGTCTATTCATGTCTTTTGCCCATTTCTTCACTGGATTATTTGTTTTTTGGGTGTTGAGTTTGATAAATTCTTTATAGATTTTGGATACTAACCCTTTATCTGATGTCGTTTGCAAATATCTTCTCCCATTCCATCGGTTGCCTTTTAGTTTTGCTGATTGTTTCCTTTGCTGTGCAGAAGCTTTTTATCTTGATGAGATCCCAATAGTTCATTTTTGCTTTTGTTTCCCTTGACTCTGGACACATGTCAAGTAAGAAGTTGCTGCAGCCAAGGTCAAAGGGGCTGTTGCCTGTTTTCTATAGGATTTTGATGGCTTCCTGTCTTACATTTAGGTCTTTCATCCATTTTGAGTTTATTTTTGTGTATGGTGTAAGAAAGTGGTCCAGGTTCATTCTTCTGCATGTTGCTGCTGTCCAGTTTTCCTAACACCATTTGCTGAAGAGACTGTCTTTTTCTCTTTTCTTTTTTTTATGTTTTATTTATTTTTGAGAGGGAGTAGAGAGAAAGGGAGACACAGAATCCGAAGCAGGTTCCAGGCTCTGAGCTATCAGCACAGAACCTGATGCGGGGCTCCGACTCACCAACTGTGAGATCGTGACCTGAGCCGAACTGGGATGCTTAACCAACTGAGCCAGCAGGTGCCCCCAAGAGACTATCTTTTTTCCTGGATATTCTTTCCTGCTTTATCAAAGATAAGTTGGCCACACGTTTGTGGGTCCATTTCTAGGTTCCAGTGATCTATGTGTCTGTTTTTGTACCAGTACCATACTGTCTTGATGATTACAGCTTGGTAATATAATTTGGAGTCTTGAATTGTGATGCCTCCAGCTTTGGTTTTCTTTTTCAGGATTGCTTTGGCTTTTTGGGGGTCTTTTCTGATTCCTTAGAAATTTTAGGATTGTTTATTCGAGCTCTGTGAAGAATGCTGGTGTTATTTTGATAGGGTTTGCATTGAGTATGTATATTGCTTTGAGTAGTATTGACATTTTAACAATATTTTTCTAATCCATGAACATGGAATGTTTTTCTATTTTTTTGTGTCTTCTTCAATTTCTTTCATAAGCTTTCTATAGTTCTCAGTGTATAGATTTTTCACCTCTTTGTTTAAGGTTCTTCTTGGGTATTTCATGGTTTTTGGTGCAGTTGTAAATGGGATTGATTCCTTGATTTCTGTTTCTGCTGCTTCATTATTGGTGTATAGAAATGCAACCAATTTCTGTACATTGATTTTATGTCCTGCGACTTTGCTGAATTCATGAATCAGCTCTAGCAGTTTTTTGGTGGAGTCATTTGGGTTTTCCACATAGAGTATCACATTGTCTGCGAAGAGTGAAAGTTTGACTTCCTCCTTGCTGATTTGGATGCCTTTTATTTCTTTGTGTTTTCTGATTGCTGAGGCTAGGATTTCCAACACTATGTTGAATAACAGTGGAGATATATATATATGCACACACACACCTGTATGATTTCTGAGTGTCTCCTCTTTGGAACATCTTCCCCATCCACAAGCTTATACAAATATTCTCCTACATTTTATTCTTATATGCTTATTATTTTCTTTAAAATTTTTTTTAATGTTTATTCATTTTTGAGAGAGAGAGAGAGACACAGCACGAGCAGGGGAGGGGCAGAGAGAGAGGGAGACACAGAATCTGAAGCAGGCTCTAGGCTCTGAGCTGTTAGCACAGAGCCCAACGCAGGGCTTGAACCTATGAACCGTGAGATCATGATCTGAGCTGAAGTCATGCAACCAGCTGAGCCACCCAGGTGCCCCTGCTCATTATTTTCATTTTTTGCATATAAATCTCTACTCTGTGAACACTGTGGTAAGTACACTTAGCTCTTAAAAAATGCCAGATAAACAGTTAATTATGCCAGTATCATTTATTAAAGATACACCTTTTTTACACTGATTTGAAATGACACTTTTATCATACACTGAATTCTCGTGTGTACTTGGATTTATTTCTGGGCTTTCTATCACATTCTACTAATTGGCTCCATTTTTATATTGCTGTGCTAACACCATATTTTTATCACATTGGTTTTGTGGTTAATTTTGATAAGGCAAGCATTGCCATCCTCCCACTGTGCTTTTTCTTGGCTCTTCTTTTTCTTAACTATTCTTAAAAAATGTGAATTCTTTCATATGATCCTTAAAATAATTGTATCCAATTCCAGGAAAAACCCTGTTAGGCTTCTGATTGGCATTGCACAGAATTTGTATATTAATTCAGGGTTTGGGAAGTTTGACAAGTTTATAAGAAAATGTAGTACGCATACCATATATTATGTAATACCACAAGCAGAGCCTGGAACAGCACCCCATAATGAAACACTTGGATGCTTCTTCAGGGAAATGTGTGCGCATTCCCACTTAGTAGATTACATAAAGACTATATATAGTCTCATGGCAGTTCAGATCAGGCTTTACCACGGGATAAGTTTGTGCTCATAGAAATCCTTTGCTCATTCTATTAATGGGTTCTTTCTTTCTTTTTTTGGTCAATATAGGATATCTCTCTCTTTTCCTGTAATATGTTTGGTCTTGAACAGTGCTTTTTCTGACATTCACATGGCTGCACTTCCTTTCTGTTTGTTAGTGTTTACCACATATACCTTTAGATTTCTTCAATTTTCAGCCTTCCTCTATCATTTAGTTTTAGGTATGTCTCTCATAGAAACCCCATAGCAGGATTTATGCTTTTTTTACACAATTGACAGTGAAATCTTTTCCCCTCCAGTCTCTCCCACCCTCACAGGCCCTTGAAATGGAAGCTTTGGGACACTTTTAATTCTTATTTTTCCTCTTTTCCCTAACTTTTAACCTCTGGGTTTCGGTTAGTTAGTAATTTCTTTTTATAATTTTTTTTTATGTTTTATTTTATATTTGAGAGAGAGACAGAGTGCGAGCAGGGGAGCGGCAGAGAGATGGAGACAAAATTTGAAGCAGGCTCCAGGCTCTGAGCTGTTAGCACAGAGCCCGACACGGACTCGAACCCATGAACCACGAATGAGATCATGACCTGAGCTGAAGTCAGACGCTCAACCAAGTGAGCCACCTAGGCGCCCCAGTAATTTCTTTTTAAATTCTAGGCTATCATTCTATTTTCTTTATAGTAGGTCACTTGTGTCCCAGGAATCCTAATGTAACACTTAATATTACAAACTCCCAATCATTGCGATGGGGTTCTTGAGCGAACGGCTAAAAATTCATGAGACGTCTTTAGTGCAAAAAGGGGATTTTGCTAAAGCACAGGGACAGGACCCATGGGCAGAAAGAGCTGCACTGGGGTTGTGAGAAGTGACTGACTATACACTTTTAAGTTAATGGGAGTTAGGGATAGTGTAAGTCTCTAAGGAATTTGAAAGTAAAACTTTTAGGACCTTGAGGGGCTAGCTGCTGTTAACATAAGGTTACTTTTAGTCTTTAATTCGACAAAAACATGAAGGAAGTAAGGCATCCATGAGTTCCTTGGACAGGGTCACCCTGCATGTTTCAGATATCTATCAGTGGGCTGCAAGCTGTAAGGAGATTTAATTGAAGCTACATTTTCTATTGCCTTGTTTCCCTCATCAGTGGTATCTTTGTCATTTCACGTTTCACTATACATATTAAAAACTTGTGGCCTGTCACTATTTGCTCTCCCTTTTGCCTTCCCCCACTTTGATCCCCTGAAGTTATTCAGTAGTCATTTGCTTAGAGAACTTCTTATTCTCCAATAAGGTGCACAGGTTACATGTACTCCTCTGACCAAAAATGTCTTTCTTTGGCCTTGATTGATATGTGCTGTCTTGCCTGGGTGGGGGGCCCATGCATCTCAAGCGTTTCTTCTCAGCGCTCCATGGGTGCCACAGGCCACCGTCTTCTTGCTTCCAGAGTTGAGGAACAGAACTATTTGCATCTTAGTCCTCCAGGTATCTCTACTTTTTTTACTCAAATCGTCAAGCTCGAGCTCTGCACCTTGAAGGGGTTCTTCTGTTTTGTCTTACATTAAAAAAAAAAAAACGTTTATGTATTTTGAGAGAGAGAGTGAACGAACAGAGAAGGGGTAGTGAGGGGGGCAAAGAGAGAATCCCAAGCAGGCTCTGTGCTGCCAGCGCATAGCCCGATGCTGGGGCTCGAACCCACGAACCATGAGATCATGACCTAAACTGAAACCAAGAGTCGGATGCTTAACTGACTGAGCCACCCAGGTGCCCCTTGTTTTTCTTTTTCTTTCTTTTTTTTTAATATTTGGTCTTTCAGACCATTGGTTTGACCTTCATCATTTTACCTGTTAAGTGTTTTCATGCCTTGGAAAGACCACTCTGGCAGCTGTTGGGAGAGAGTGGAGAGGAACAAAGAGGGAGTTTCAGGTGAGAGATGTGGTGGTTCAGGCTACAAAGCCAAGATGAGAGAAGAGGTGGAGTTTAAGTATGTTCTGCGGGCAGAAGCCACAGGACTTGGTGACAGTTTGGCCCTGGGAGTTGAGAGTGGGAGGCTGCAGGGATGTCTCTCAGGTTTCTGGCTCAAGCAGATGAACAGATAGAGACACTGTCTATTCACATGAGGAGCAGAGGAGGAGGTCGTGTCGCAAGTGGATCTTGGGTTCTCTTTTTGGATCCCTTAGGTTTTCAGTGCTCTATGAGACATCCAGGGAGAGGCAGTGACATCCAAATAGGGCCTCGAGTTTGCTCCTCCCTCAGCTGTGTGGCAGAAGGCACAGTGGACTCCATGGACATGCTGCTTAGGGACAGCATTTGCCTGCAAATTACAATGGCTTAAACAAACCAAAGTTGATTTGCTTCATATTGTAGAGTTTGATATTGTATCAAGTATTGTAAGATTTCATATTGTAGAGTTTATAGAGTTTGACATTGCTGTTGTGAGTTTAGCAGCTCTGTGGTTCCAGGGCTGACATCTCTTAAGTTTCTCAAACTTCCCTTCATGTGGCCACTGCCACTTCAGCCACCACATCACATTTGTGGTAGGAAGACAGGATGTGAGGGGAAGTAAAGAAGAGAGGAAAGAGACAAATTTCTATTGATATTCCAAGGGTCAAAACTGGAGAGAGCCAGTATAGCGCTATTTCCTCTAAGACACAAATACTTTCTCTAAAATCTGTCTGGGCTCTGGAGTCCGGTAAACAAGATTCAGATCCAGCCGTACCGTTTCCTGGCTGTCAAGTCTTGGCCAATTACCATTCCAACCTTTTTTGTCACCATCTACAAAATGAGAATGATCATGGTAATCTCTACCGATTGTGGGGTGAAGGCTACTGTGAATAGAAGATTAAGAGTTTGGGGGCACCCGGGTGGCTCAGTTGGTTAAACCTCCGCCTTGGGCCCAGGTCATGATCTTGCAGTTTGTGAGTTTGAGCCCCGCATCCGGCTCTGTGCTGACAGCTCAGAGCCTGGAGCCTGCTTCAGATTCTGTGTCTTCCTATCTTTCTCTCTCTCCTCCTCCCATGCTCGCTCACTCACTCACTCTCCCTCTCAAAAATAACTAAACATTTTTTAAAAAGAGTTTGGGCCCTTGGGGTGCCTGAGTGGCTCAGTTAGTTAGGGGTCTGACTCTTGATTTTGGCTCAGGTCATGATCTCACGTTTGTGGGTTCGAGCCCCATGACAGGCTCTGCACTGGCAGAGCAGAGCCTGCTTGGGATTCTCTGTCTCTCTGTCTCTCTCTCTCTCTCTCCCTCCCCCCCCCCCCCCCCTTGCTCACATGCTCTCTCTCAAAATAAATAAATAAGCATTTAAAAAAAAAAGAGTTTGGGCTCTTGAGCTTTGGGCCTGGGCTTCAAATTTCAGTTCTTTCACTCACTAGCTGTGAGGCCTTGGGCAACTATCTTCTATTGATTGTGCCTGTTCCCTCATAGAAAGAATCATGATAATAATGGTGCCTAACTTAGAGACTATGGATGTGAATGTTAAATGAGTCAATATTTGCAAAGGGCTCAGAATACTTCCTGGCACTTAGCACCATGGAACTGGTAATGTTATCTAGTGTTCTTATTATTTCTATTAAACTTAAGCCCTTGTCACAGTGCCTGGCACACAGTAAGTGCTCAATAACTATGACTTCATACATTAAAATATTGCTTAGAGTCTACCCAGCCATTTTGTGAGACCGTTACCACAAAAGAATTATTCATGGTTTAATTTTCACCTGATTTGGATGACATGGGAAGAGAAGGTGGGAGTCATTCATTGCCCCGTGGGTAGCCTGGCTGTAGTAGGAGAGGAACCCAGCCCTGCGGTCTGGGACTCTGACCCCCATTCTCATATTGTGTCATTCTGTGTGCCTAGGCCCGCTGCTGGAAGACTGGGACATAATCAGCCCCAAGGATGTCATTGGTTCTGATGTGCTGCTGGCTGAGAAACGGTCATCGCTGACGACAGCTGCCCTGCCCTTCACGCAGTCTATCCTCTCTCAGGTGGTTTCAGGGACCCCTGTGGCCAGCTGTAGCTGGCGCCCCAGACTCTGAGCATGCTGTTTGGCACCTGCCCAGCTGACAGGTGGCCTTTCCCCCTCCTTCCTTCACAGGTGGGCCGCACCTTGTCTAAGGTCCAACAGGTGCTGAGCTGGTCATATGGGGAAGATGTCAAGCCCTTCAAGCCACCCCTGAGCGATGCTGAGTTTCACACATACCTGAACCACGAGGGCCAGCTCTCCCGCCCCGAGGAGTTACGCCTGCGGATCTATCACGGTGGTGTTGAACCCTCCCTGCGAAAGGTGAGCCGCCTCGGTCACTCATCAGATCCATCACTCGTGCAGTCGTGAACAGCATATGAGACACATGCAGCAGACCACGCCATCATGGGATGGCATGGACATGTTCCAGAGCAGCAAGCTCTCCTTCAGGAGGGCTAGAGGCAGAGGTGGGAAGGCAGACTTTTCTGAAGGAAGACAAAGGCCCCAAGGCCACAGGGTGGATGGTATTGGATATACACTGGGATGTGGTGGCTCGTTTGTAGAACCTCAGCCTTATCCCTTTTGTCCCTGGCCAGGTGGTGTGGCGGTACCTGTTGAATGTGTACCCAGATGGGCTGACAGGCCGCGAGCGGATGGACTACATGAAACGCAAGAGTCGCGAGTATGAACAGCTCAAGAGCGAGTGGGCACAGCGAGCAAGCCCTGAGGACTTGGAATTCATCCGCAGCACAGTCCTCAAGGATGTGCTGCGTACGGACCGGGCCCACCCCTACTATGCGGGGCCTGAGGATGGCCCGCACCTGCGGGCACTGCACGACTTGCTCACCACCTATGCCGTTACCCACCCACAGGTGTCCTACTGCCAGGGCATGAGCGACCTTGCCTCGCCCATCCTCGCCGTCATGGACCATGAAGGCCATGCCTTCGTCTGCTTTTGTGGCATCATGAAGCGCCTGGCCGCGAACTTCCATCCTGACGGCCGAGCCATGGCCACCAAGTTCGCCCACCTTAAGCTGCTGCTGCGACACGCTGACCCTGACTTTTATCAGTACCTACAAGAAGCTGGTGCTGATGACCTGTTCTTCTGTTACCGCTGGTTGTTGCTTGAACTGAAGCGTGAGTTCGCCTTTGATGATGCCCTCCGCATGCTTGAGGTCACCTGGAGTTCGCTGCCACCCGATCCTCCTGAACATGAAGTAGAGCTCGTCGGACCCCCCAGTCAAGTGGCAGACACTGGCTTCAGTGGCCACAGGGGAAGGCCCATGCGACAGAGGCACATGCTGAGGCCTGCTGGTGGAGGAAGCAGTGCTTTTGAAGATGCTGTTGACCACTTGGTCACGACCAGCCAGGGGCCTGGTGGTGGGGGGCGTCTCCTGAGACAAGCCAGTCTGGATGACCTTCAGCAACTCAGGGGTAACACGGGCTCCTGGAGGGACCCTCGGGTCCAGCTGCCCCACCCAGCTGCCCTTATCAGCTCGAAGTCCCTCTCCGAGCCCTTATTGAACTCCTCAGACCCACTGCTCTCCTCCTCTTCCCACCCTGATTCCCCATCCTCCTCATCTCCACCATCCACCCAAGAGGCCTCTCCTGCTGGTGATGTGGCTGCAGGATCCCCCTTGATGCCAGAGTTGGGCTCCCCACAAGAACCTGGGAAGTCCCTGCCACCCCCACCCCCACTGGGCCTGCCCCCACCCCAGGAGTTTGGTCGGGGGAACCCATTCATGCTCTTCCTCTGCCTCGCCATCCTGCTGGAGCACCGCGACCACATCATGCGCAACGGGCTAGATTACAATGAGCTGGCCATGCACTTTGACCGCCTCGTGCGAAAACACCACCTGGGGCGTGTCCTTCGCCGGGCCAAGTCTCTCTTCGCTGATTACCTGCAGTCAGAGGTGTGGGACTCAGAGGAGGGGGCCGAGGCCACAGCCCCGTCTTGATCAGGTTGCTTGCAGCCTACCATCAGCCCCACCTGGTCTCTGTTCTTTGCCATGAGGGCCTACACATAAGACGCCACCTCCCTGCCTGTCAGCCCTTGACCTGTTGGAGTGCAGGGTCCTCTCTCCCCAGGTCTGAGAGTATGGGACTATGCTTTGGCACTGCCCTGTGGAGGCCACGGCCTCTTTTCTCAGTTTATGTTGTTTCATTTTTAACAACTATACTTTGCACACATGAACGTTGCTGTGGTCTTGTGTATTTCTCCGCCCTCTCTGGTTTTTGTTATAGATGGAGTCCCCAGGGGCTCTTAACCTGATGGAGCTGAAATAACTTCACTTGGTGGAGGGTGGTTCCTGCTCCCCCAGTGGCAGGAGAGTGGGTGCTGAGGCTTGGTTCTCAAAGGAGAGCCCAGGTCAAGGACTGCCTGGAGATGGCCTGAGGCTGTTTTGTGGTACATCTGTCTGCCTGGGAGCGACTGGATTATGGCTGTGAATGTATGTTTTCAGGACAGGCCCCAAATGAGGGATGAGAGAGTTAGTTCCTGACTCCAAAAGGGCAAGACTCCTCACACAGACTGGACGGTATAGGCTACTTAGAAATGTTGGGCCAGCCACTTCTGCCATTCCACATGTCACCATCTCTAGGATCCAGACCTTCCCCTGTGAGTCTTACTGCTGGCAGTCCTGGGCAGGGGGCTGAGGCTATTCTTGTCACTTGCTTTGGGACCAGCCTGAGGGACTGTGGCCTTGCCATGCCTCGGGCTCTAAGCCCTAAATTGGGTTTCCAGCTCACGAGGGCCTGTCTTAACAAGTTAGCAATAGAAACCACTCCTCAGCTTTCTCTCTCCCACTTCTGTTGGCACACAAATCAAGCACTGATAAAACTCAGGCCCTAAAAGAAGTCACCCACTTATTTGAGAATATAATGATCAAAAGAAGGCCCTTTTCCCCACTTACTTTCTCAGAAGGTGGATTCTTCTGTAGGCCAGTTGCTGTCCTCCCCAAAGGACATGGCAAATGATGGGTTAGGCAACTGGGTTCCTTCAGGTCCTGGCCAGAAGTTGCTGCACTAGGCTGAGATGAGAGGCATTGGGGCAGCCATCCTCTCATCTGTCTCCCTCAAGAATGCCATATAAAGCTGGAGATCACCCTTAAAAGGTTCCCATCATGACCCGGTATTTGGAGGGGAAGCTGACCATTACTATGATGAGGGCTCAGGCACCGGAAAAACAGGACAAGACCATTCTGTGTCTAGGGTACTCCCAAGTGCAGATAAGGTGCTCAGACATATGCCATCCAAGGGCTATCCAAGATTGAGCATCTGGCCCTCTGAGGACCTGAAATGTCCCCTTTGTCAGTCACCAGCTGATACCCTTTGGGTGCATTCTGTGAGTAATGAGCTCAGATATTTGAGGGGTCAGACAAGTCAATTTTGTGTATAGCAGCTTGGGACCTCTGAGGGTCAGAGGGGTCCTTTCTGTGAATAGGCAGCTCGGATACCCTGAAGGGCAGAAACCTCTATTAGTCCCTGAGGACACTTGGGGTTTCTCGTCCGTGCCAAGGTGGCAAACAGCACAAGCCACTGACTCCCTTGCCTGAAAGCAACCCTGGAGTAACTAGAGGGAAACATGAGTTCCAGAAACCACAGCACAGCTATGAAGACCTATGGGAAAATGGAAGGCTGTCTCTAAATGGACTATGTTTTGGGTGGCGATGGCTGCAGGCAGCAAATATGGGATAGGTTTAAATTCTGGCTCTTACCTCTCCCCCATGTTGTGTTGGGAAGGCTCTTATATGCCCCTCATTGCAGACATCATCCAAACCACTTACAGTTGACTGGGGAGCTACCATCAGGGCAGCAAGAACCCTGTTGAGGGGAAGAAATGAGCAGCCAGAGGCAATCACCCCTCCACGGGCCCCCCTTCAGACACCAGGGCTGGTGGTGACACCTAGGGAGATGGGCTCCTCTTGGGGTTTAAAGATGAAACCTCTCAGAGGAATTGTCAAGTGGTGTGCTAGAAGGGACACCACTTGACTCACTCCAGGTGACTGAGCAGAGTTGAATCTGGCCTTCAGCCTTCCCTCAATATGCTGTATATGCCAGAACAGACACTTACATCAGGAGAACGCGAGCTCACCACCAAAGCAACTAGACACCAGGGTAGCATAACTGCCTCCAGAGAACAGTAGACTGGATGCATTTGTTAGCCATTGACATATAACAAGTTACCCCCAAAACTTCACAGCTTAAAACAAACATTGATTTTCTCATTTTCTGAGTGTCCGGAATCTGGGAGCCACTCAGCTGGGTGGTTTTGACTCAGGGTCTCATCTGAGGCTTCGGTCAAATTGTCAGCCCAAACTGCAGTCAGCCGAATGTGTGACGTGGCTGAATGACCCACTTCCAGTGTAGCCCACTCATGAGGCTGTTGGCAGGGGGCTTCAGTCTTTCACCACCTGAGCTTCTCCATGCAGCTCCTCACAACACGTGGGCCCAACAAGCAGGCAAGAGACCACGACCAAGACAGAACTGTAGTGGCTATTATAACCTAACCTCAGAAATGACATACCATCACTTCTGCTGTATTTTCTTGGTCACTCAGACCAACCCTGGTACAACATTGGAGGGAACTACACAGGATGTGAATACCATCAGGCAGGGATCACTGAGGGCTATATTAGAGGCTGGCTACCATACTGGATGACATATAATGTCTGAAGCAGAAGTACTGGGACAGACATGAAGAATTTTAAGTACAATAAATAAGAGACAATATTAGAATATAAAACCAGAACAAGTGGGGCGCCTGGGGGGCTCAGTTGGTTAAGCATCCGACCTTAGGCTCAGGTCATGATCTCTGGGTTCATGGGTTCAAGCCCCATGTCCAGCTCTGTGCTGACAGCTCAGAGCCTGGAACCTGCTTCGGATTCTGTGTTTCCATCTCTCTCTGCCCCTCCTCTGCTCATTCTCTCTCTCTCTCTCTCTCTCTCTCTCTCTCTCTCTCTCTCTCTCTCTCAAATTTTTTAAATTTTTTAAAAGAAAAAATAAAACCAGAACAAGTGATATAAAAAGGACCCAAAGAAAATATTAGGTATGAGTATGATAGGAAAAAAGGAACAGAAAAATACTGTAAATGGAGAATATGAAATGGGATGTCAGAAGTTTTAATATAATAGCAATAACACAAATATTTAGAACACAGACACTCATTGGATTAAAAAAAAAAGGTCCAACAACATACACAAAGATTAAGAAATGTTGAAAATGAAAGGATGAAGAAAGGATACGGCAGACTAATAACCCAAAGAAAGCTGGGATAACCATCCCAATAGCTAACAATACAATTTAAGATCACAAAAGAGAAGGACATAGACTGATTGACAAGGAAGATACGTCTACCATAAACACATATACTCCTAAGGAGTGCTGAACAATACATTTTTAAGCTCGATATATAATCATTACATATATATAAAACACATTCCTTTTCTTTCTTTTTTTAAAATATTCATTTATTTTTGGGAGAGCCCAAGCAGGGAAGGGGCAGAGAGAAGGGGACAGAGGATCTGAAGCAGGCTGTGAGCCCGATATGGGGCTTGAGATCATGACCTGAGCTGAAGTCGGATGCTCAACCGACTGAGCCACCCAGGTGCCCCTATAAAAACACATTCCTGTATAACCCACCACTTAACAAACGGAGAAGACTCCTTTTATGCTTATACTTAACAATTACAAAAATAGACCACGATAGGGCACAAAGAAAAGTTCAATGAGTTCAAAAGTATCAATATTAAGCATTATCTCTGACCATAATACAATAAAGTTAGAAACATCAAAAAGCTAAAAAAAAAAAAAAAAGCCCCCAGTTTTGGAAACAAACATTATTAAATAACCCTTGGATGAAAGAAGAAATCATAAAGAAACCTTAGAAATGTTTACAGGGGCTCCGGAGTGGCTTAGTCAGTTAAGCATCTGAGTCTGGATTTCAGCTCATCATGTCATGATCTCACAGTTGTGAGATGGAGCCCTTGTTGGGCTCTGCACTGGGCATGGAGCTTGCTTAAGATTCTCTCTCTCCCTCTGCCCCCGCCCCAGCCCCCCCCCCCCCCGCGCGGGCCCACACTCTTTCTCTCAAAAAAAAAAAAATTACAACTAGGGGCACCTGGCTGGCTCAGTCAGTAGAGCATGAAACTCTTGATCTTGGCATTGAGAGTTCAAGCCCCACGTTGGGCATAGAGCTTACTTAAAAATATAAATAAATAAAATGTTAAAAAAGAAATACTTACAGCTAAATAATATAACACTACCCGAAAAAAAGAATTGTAGCACACAGCAAAATCAGTTAATAAGAGAAACCTATAGCTTTCAATACTTTTATCAGGAAAGAGAAGTTGAAAAATATACACTTTAAGTCCAATAAAATGATTACTTGTGGGAGGAAGAGAACAACAGTTGGGTGCAGGATTAAAAGAATAAATAAAATGAGGGGTTTGCATGGAACAACAAGGAGGATGTGTCATGAACTGTAAGAATATGATCAGAGATCAGACACTTTGAAAGGCAAACAAGTACTTCTTTTTTCATGGGGGCTCAGATTCTCTGAGGGCTATCTAAGGCCATTATATATGTGGACAATGTGAAATCTATTCATATCCATCCCGGGCATAGGAGGTCTGGATATGGCAAAAGCCAGACAAGTCCATTTTGTGGATGTGTACCATACCGTAATCTGAAAGTTAACAAATCTAGTCTGTGTTGGGAGGGCTGACCCTCAGAAGGGGTTCATTCTATGGATAAGAAATTTAGTTTCTGAGAGCAGACTAACCCGGTCCTCCTTGATGCAGAGCTCAGACACCCTGAAGGCTGGAGAAGACCAAATCATGAGCAGTGAGCTCAGCCTCTGCTTTAGATAATTCCACTGTGTACTGTGAAAGTCCTTTCTGCGGATCAAGGGCTCGGGAACCCTGAGTGATAGCAAAAATGGTTCTGTGGATTGGGATTTATTCCCTCTGAAGATTGGAGCATCCTGTTTTGTAGAAGGTATCACAGGCAGTCTACTGCCAGGGAAATCAAGAGACTGGCTTCAGGAAGCTGTCAGATAAGGAGGAGGGCTCAAGTCAGAAATGAGAAGTAATGACGCCAGGAAAAAGGATCCCACGACAGGCAGCTAGCTGTTGGGTACAAAGAAGTAAAAATAGGGATCAGGATTAGACACTGAGAAATCGCAGGGTCTGACGTTAAGGACTGTGAAGGGTTAGAACGGCAGGGACAGTGAGGGATAAAACATCGGGCCCTTCAGGTATATGAGAGGACTGAGAGGTGAAGGAAGTTATCTGAAGATGGTAATTACGTCGTCAGGGCCCTTCAGGAAGACGACTGTGATGGCGAGGGACACGTCGGAACCAAGGGGGAAAATCAGGTCAAGGATAGCGAGGGTGATGTCACGGACGGAAAGGGGTATAAGCGAAAGGTCCGAGCGCAAAAGGGATGGAGACCGCTGGACCAGTGAAGGGATGTGGACCGCAGGGCGCATCAATTACAGGAAGCTTGCCTCCAAGCCCGGAAGCGTGCTGAGGATATTGGTCCGTTTGCTCTGCCGTACCTTCCTCCCACCCCTTTCCACGCCCCCTTACCCTTCGCACCCCTTTACCCCGCCCTTGCTGGCTTCAGCCAATGAACATGCACGCTCGTGCGCGCGGGGGACGTTCCGTGACGTACTCGCTACGTAGGCTTTATCAAGCGTCTTCCCGCGCGGCAGTCTTCCCAGTCTCTCTTCTCCGCGGCGGTAGCTGTTCTTCTGGTCTTTTTGCTTCACTTACAGGTAAGTGGTGCATGTCTTGCGGGCTACCTGCTCCTCGCCTCACTGATGTTTGCTGTGCCGGCTAGGAGCGAGGTGCACGAGTGGGGAGAGCAGCGGCTTCTGACACGTAGGCTTGGGCTTCTCCCGACTGGGCGGGTCCCGTGCTCAGGAGTGAAACTTTGCTGTTGGTGGGAGGCTGGTGTGCCATAGCCGAGTGCGAGGAATGCTGGGAGGGGTTGGCGACGTCTGTGGCGGCAGTGGCCGCGCGACAGTCAAGTTTGTGGGCTCCTCTTCCCCCGCGTGACCGGCGCCATCTTGTTCTCCGGGCACTGAGGGAACGCGGGGATGTTGTGGGCCTGCGCAACGGGACAAAATGACGGGCGTGGTGGTGGAGGGTGGTCTGGGCATGCGCGAAAGCGGCCTGCAAATGGCCGCTTGCCTGGTCCAATACCGCGGATTCCCGCCTTTTCTGCTCGTGTTCTCTCTTTAGTTGCCTCTTGTTTACTGTCTACTTTTTATTGCCCCCCTTTTTTTCCCGTTCTTTCTTATTTTCAGCTTTTTTCTTCCCATGTCCACGGTTTCTCCCACCTTTTTTTTTCATATTCCCCGTAGTACCCGAATTGACTGCCATGTCTTCTGAAGAAGGGAAGCTTTTCGTGGGAGGGCTCAATTTCAACACCGATGAGCAGGCTCTGGAAGACCACTTCAGCAGCTTCGGTCCTATTTCTGAAGGTGAGACATGAGCCAGATGTGTGATGAGTGGGGTATTTGTGAAAGTCTTGGGAGCCTTGCATTTCAAAAAATATAAGAAAAATCAGGACCCTAGGCTTTTACATTTTGCTTTTCCTGTTGCTAGGCCTAAGGTGTAGTTTTACAGGAATTCCATAGTTTTCAATTGAGGATTGGTGGGAGAAGTTCATTGTCTACCCGATGGTCTTTTGTCGCTTTCATTTCTTTTTACCCACATTCTCTCTCCTTTCCCCCAGTGGTCGTTGTCAAAGACCGGGAGACTCAGCGATCCCGGGGTTTTGGTTTCATCACCTTCACCAACCCAGAGCATGCCTCAGATGCCATGAGAGCCATGAATGGAGAGGTGAGGCCTCCTGCCTGCATAGGGGCCCTGCCCCCATCTGCCACTTCCAGTATTCTTTCTGTTTTTCCTTCTGTGTCTGCTAGGGGCAGCGCGGCCACCAAACCCCGCAGTGCCCACTCACAGGAGCGTGACTGCCTTCTGTTCTAGGGGGTGGAGGGCAGCGGCAGACAGAGCCGGGCTGCCTGGGAGGCGACGACTGGTCCTGCATGAGGCCGAGAAGCCACCTGTGGATGGTTGACCTGCCCTGGGCTTAGGTAGTAGAGTCTGCAGACCTGCGGGCCTGGCCCGGAGAGGACCTCGTGAGTCTTCTGGGATGGACTCTGAAGTCTCAAACCAAGAGAGGTGTCTGTCTAGCCCTAATAGTGGGGCAGCTTATAGGAGTGGGGAGGAGAACTCGGCCTGAGTTCAGTCAAGATGTAAGTAGTAGCAGGGGGAACACGGTGGATTCAGGTCATTTTGTGGGGTTCTATAGCTCCTGATAAAGCCATTGTGGTCAAAGGAGCTTGTTCTGGAACATGGCACCCAGAACCTGGTGCCCAGCAGGAGTTTCTGGGCTCTTTTGCCCACCTGCCCTACCCATTCTTCCCTTACCACTGTCCTGTCTGACCACCAATCCATCCTCCTTGTGTCTCCCCACACCTAGTCTCTGGATGGTCGCCAGATCCGTGTGGATCACGCGGGCAAGTCGGCCAGGGGAGCTAGAGGGGGTGCCTTTGGGGCCCATGGGCGTGGTCGCGGCTACTCTAGAGGTAGGTGCAGTGGTAAGTTTGGGTATGGGAGGGAGCCACTTGTTAGTGACCTCTGTCTGGACAACTGCCTTTTAACTTTTTCTTGATCTGCTGTAGGTGGTGGGGACCAGGGCTATGGGAGTAGCAGATACGACAGTCGACCTGGAGGATATGGGTATGGATATGGATATGGATATGGAAGGTCCAGAGACTATGGTGGCAGGTGGGTAGCCAAGGGACTGGGGTACTCTGGTGGCACTGCTTCCTTCTTAAGAGCTCAGCTGCCTGAGAGTTCATACGTGCCCGTTTTAATGTTACTAGCATTTGTTTCTACAAAATGCAATGAAAGTATAAATATGAAATTTAACACGTTCTGGGTTCTGTATAGCGCATTAATTGTAAGATGGCGTAGACATAATGTACATAACACATATCATTTGTTGTGTATATTGCATTTATGCTGTAAGTATCCTACACGTAATTATGTGATTTCTGTACAGTATTCATGTGCTTGAATATATCCCATTTTACACACTGAAGCGTATGTTATAATACGTCAAAAATGACAGGATAGGTAAATAAGTATGATTGTTAATATCAAGGTGTATGTAATACATTCTTGTTAATGCTGACGTGTGTTTTTTCCCAGAAGCCAGGGCGGTTATGACCGCTACTCAGGAGGAAATTACAGAGACAATTATGACAACTGAGGTGAGGCATGTGCACCTAATGTAGGTGAGGCTTATGTGTTGCCACTGAGCAGACCTCTGTCCACCAGCCCTGTCGTGTTCGTTCACTCCCCTTCTGCCTGCACATTCTTCACCTGTCCCACCTGACACCATTCCTAGGCCTCTTTGTTCTCAGGTGCCTTGTCAGGGCTAGTCTGCTGGGGGTGGGGCGTGTCTAAAAACTTGTCTCCCCTATAATCTACACTTGCTGGGCATGGAAGAGATGAAGCGGTATTGCTGTTGTCCAGCCTTCAGCACTCCTTGTCAACCCTGGGAGGTGAGCATGTTTGCCTGTGCCTTCCCAACATTACAATTCTCCCCCTTCTTACTGTTCTCAGATACACAAGGAATAAAACTTCTGATCCAGGATCATCCTTCCAAATGGCTGTATTTATAAAGATTTTTGGAGCTGCACTGAAAAATCTGTTTAGTACATCAACTTCTATTTTTGAATTGAGCTCCCAAGGTAGCTTGTTACAAAGACCTTTTAGAAAGTTCCATATGTCTTTTAAAGTTTTTCCTCCCACTTAAAGACAAGTCCTGGGACATTTGTAGAGTCTTTTTCTTCTTACCAGTTTTTTAGTTTGGGCTGTCAGGATTACGGGCTATGGCAAAAAATGTTTGGTCACTTTTTTTTTTTTTCAGATGATGTGCATTTAGGGACATTTTAAAAACCTGTATACAATATTTATCGTGATTAGGAAGCAATTTCTAAATGCAGCTGCAAGAACCTGATTAGAGGTGATTTGGGGTTTTTTTGTTTTTATTCAAGGTCACCACCCTGATACACAGAAGTTTCTTAGAACTTGTGAATGTCCTTTTCTTTAATACTGGAAGAAAAAAATACTCTGTTGTGTTTCACTTAGCATTTAGGATGTCTTTCACGGAGCTGATTAAAAAGTTGAAATGTGAAAACAAACTGATACTGATAGTGCTTTTTCTTTGTTCAACCTAGTTTTCAAACTTAAAATAGGAGATTAAGAGGGGAGGCTTTCAGGAAGGAATATAGTTGGGGGGTAAGCAGTGGTTGCCAAAAGAGTCTCTGAGTTTGGTTGGGATATATATACATGAAGTGTGGGGGTGGGTCCCTGAGATGACCTCTTCCCATTGTTTTGAATACTGTCAGCTTGGGAATCAGACTGCTTGGGTTTGCATCTCCCTAGTTTCTCTGAGCATCAGGTGGGTGCCATCACAGGATTGTTCTGAGAATTAAAGCATCATATGGGATTTAAACATTGGCATAAACAGCATTTCCGGTTTCTTTGAAATGTTGAAAGTTCATTTTGAGAGCACAGGGGTGGGCAGAGAGGGCGAGAATCCCAAGCAGGCTCTGCTGTCAGCGAAGAGGCGGGCACAGGGCTCAAACTCATGAATCTGGAGATCATAACCTGAGCCAAAATCCAGAGTTGATGCCTAACCCACTGAGCTACCCAGGTGCCCCAGTCTGGTCTGCTTTTGTACCTTAGCTCGTCTTCATTCCTCAGTCCTGATTCCAGTGAGTCTGTGGCTTCCACCTGGCTGATAGAAAGCCAAGTACCACCAGATTGTAGGTTCCAGAACATCATGAACAGCCTTATTCCCTCATTTATGCAGAGTGTTAGTGAACTCTGTGTGTTCCCTCAAAAGTCCTATGTTAAAATTCTCCCCTCCCCAGTATGATGGTATTCAGAGGTGAGGCCCTTGGGTGGTTAAGATTAGGTGGGGTCATAAAGGGTGGTGCCTTCCCTCTTCCGTTCTCAGCCATGTGAGGATACAAGAAGAGGGCTTTCACCATAGCTAAACCGAGTTGGTACCCTGAACTCAGACTTCAGCCTCCGGAACTGAGTTTATAAACCACCCAGTCTGGTATTGTTACAGCACCCTGACAGACTATGGGTCCCTGTATTGTGAGAGTCCCAGTAGTGGAAGCCTCCTGGTCCCAGCTAGTTGGGACAGGCCTCAAGGACCATTTCACCCAAGCACTTGTGAATCTTCTTTAGCAGGTGGAGAACTTCTCAGAGCTGTCTGGCCCACTGAGCCAGGACCAGGTAAAGGCATGGCTACCACCACCACTTGGATATTGGGTATTTGAGGAGAGATTCTTTTTTTTTTT
>NW_024420586.1:25025012-25027960 GCF_014898765.1 Herpailurus yagouaroundi
TTTTTTTTTCAACGTTTTTTTATTTTTGGGACAGAGAGAGACACAGCATGAATGGGGGAGGGGCAGAGAGAGAGGGAGACACAGAATCAGAAACAGGCTCCAGGCTCCAAGCCATCAGCCCAGAGCCTGACGCGGGGCTCGCACTCACGGACCGTGAGATCGTGACCTGGCTGAAGCCGGACGCTTAACTGACTGTGCCACCCAGGCGCCCCTGAGGAGAGATTCTGTGCTGGGTCTTTGGAGGGCTAAGGCAGTGGAGGCTGGCAGGAAGAATACCACTACTGCCTTGTAGATAGGCTACAGCAGGGGGACCTCTGCTCCCTGCCTGTCAGGAAGTAAAACGTCCTCACCCTTGACGTGTCCCAAGACAGGATCCCAAAACCTACCACAAAGTTACTGCAAGAAAGGGATCTAAGTGAAGCCCATGAAGACCATAGCTTCCTACACCTAAAAAGCTTGGTTGACCTGATCTGTTCTGATGTTAGAAGGTACCTTAACAGGGGTGTCTTGGCTGGCTCCAGTCTGTACAGCATGTGACTCAATCTTGGAGTTGTGAGTTCAAGCCCCACATTGGGTGTAGAGCTTACTTAAAACAGAAGGTGCCTTGTAATCAAGCTCAGGGTGGCCCAGTCTCTTGCTGTTTATTTGTTCTAAAGAAAAAGGCTTAAGAGGACTCCTGTTGGTTTTCTTTGTAATTGCCAATCCAAATTCCCAGGTAATGGGATGCAGACCTATCAGTCCTCTGCTTTCAGTTTGAGCAGAAGTTACCTAGTGTTCTCTAGTGTGCAAGTTCCTCAAGAACCCATGGAGACCAGAAACTCCGATGCAGAGGTGCCTTGGAAACCTCTGTCCTAAGGCCTGTGAAGGCCAAGTAAGTCCCTGGCTTGCAAATATTTCAAGCCTTGGATCTTGCCTATACCCCAAATTTTGATACAAACCTCTACTTTAGACACCCTGCCTCCTTACCCCTTCCAAGAATAAATCCAAGGCCCTGCTCTTCCCACTCCATGTGGGCTAAAAGCTGTTTTCAGATCTTGCTTCACAGTTTAAATTTCTCTGCCTCAGGCTCAACAGGTGTAAAATGGGAAATGATAATGCCCACTTCATGGACTTTTAGAACATGGCAAATTACTGATAGTACACCCACACCCATGCCCCATGCACTCTGGATTTGGGGGTGTAGGAAATTTTTTGTTTGTTTATTTTGAGAGCAGGGGAGGGACAGAGAGGGAGGGAGACACAGAATCTGAAGAAGGCTCCAAGCTCTGAGCTGTCAGCACAGAGCCTGATGTGAGGCTCGAACCCACCAACGTGAGATCATGACCTGAAGCAAAGTCAGTTGCTTAACCAACTGAGCCACCCAGGCGCCCCATACCGATGAACTCTTAAAACCTTTCTCCTCGCCTCGTGGCGCCTGGGGGGCTCAGTCGGTTAAGCGTCCGACTTTGGCTCAAGGCATGATCTCGCAGTTTGTGAGTTCAAGTCCCACATCGGGCTCTGTGCCGGCAGCTCAGAGCCTGGAGCCTGCTTTGGATTCTTTGTCTCTGTCTGCCCATCCCCTGCCTGTGATTGCTTTCTCTCTCTCAGAAATAATAAATGAATCAACTTAAAAAAAACTCCTGGCCTCTAAAATGGAGATAATAAAGGTAGCCCATTAAATGAGTTAAGATACAGGAAGCACCTAGAACAGTGGTAGTTAGATGTGGTCAATGTTAGCATTTGTTAAGTGTGACAGGTAATAGAAGGGACGTAGCAATTTTACAGTTTGAGCAGTTTTTGAAGGATGTGCAAGAAAGACAATGGCTGGAACCTAACCTGATCGAGGAAGAACAACAAGAGGCAAAGTTGCAGAGGAAGTCTGAGAGCAGCTAGGAGCCATTGTGGGTTTGACTGTGGACCTACCAGCGCAGGAGGTCAAAGAGACAGGAGTGGAAATGGACTTGAGACTTGCTGTTGGGGATGTACAGAGAAAGGAGAAGAACAGAGCACTCCGTCAACACTGCCGGCTGGTTACCAGGGGTTGGTGGTCTCCAGTATCCAGGATAAGAAAATTAATCCAGTTCGACTTCTTGCCTGAGTCCAAATGCTAGTTCTCATGTCTTCAACTTCTGTAACCACAGACGGTAAACCCCTCCAGGGTGCACTTCCCTCATCTTCAAAGTGGCGCTAAATGTCACACCTTTCTCATTGGGGTGGTTGTGACAGTTACAGAAGATGGATGTAGTCAGAGCCTGGTAAGTTCAGGCTGTCCCCAAAACCTGGCTGGGGTGCCTTGACATTTTGAAAAGCAATAAGATGTAGTTCAGTGTATTAACAGAACAAACAAGAAGAAGCAAGGCCAGGGACTATTTACCTATATTGCCGAGGACTGAGGTACCTAAACCCAGGGTCCAGTCTCTCCCAAGCCCATGATCTGGCCACAAATCCTTCACCAAGTAAATGGAATTGAGATCTTAAGAGCATAGGGACCCCATTTCTAGTCCTGTGAAGTGATTTCTGCCTCCTCTCTGAGTCAGTCATTCACCAGCTTCACCGGCCTTATCTGCACATTCAGCCTCCAGAGCTGTGTGTATCTGGCTCCTTTTCATTCAGGTTCTAGCTTAAACTTATTTCCCATCCCTCCTCCTTTACCCCAACAGCTCAGCAACACTAACCAAACTCTGACTTTTGTTAAAAAAAATTTTAACATTCATTATTTTCAGAGAGACAGTGCAAGCAGGGGAAGGACAGAAAGGGAAACACAGGATCCGAAACAGGCTCCAGGCTCTGAGCTGTCAGCACAGAGCCCGACGCAGGGCTCGAACTCACAAATGGTGGACTCATGACCTGAGCCAAAGTCGGACGCTTAACTGACTGAGCCACCCAGGCACCCCTAGGTGTGCTGTTTTGACGGGGCACATGCACCCCCATGTTTATAGCAGCACTATCAACAATAGCCAAAGTATGGA
>NW_024420586.1:25047960-25107120 GCF_014898765.1 Herpailurus yagouaroundi
GGTCCCAGGGTCTCGGCACCAAAATGTTACCGGAGGGTGGGAGGGACACTGGTCCTTGTCTCAGGGAATCGAAGGATGAATCTCACAGATGGATGACAACAGAGAGCGAGCAGAGCCATAGAGTTTATTGAGGGAAAGTACAAAGCTCTCAAGAGCGAGAGGGGTCCTGACTAGGTAACCGCTGGGGATTTTTGTCCTGGCTTTTTACTGGGAACTTATTAGAAAGTGTGTGAGACTCCACACATGGAGCTAGCCCGAGCGGGATGATTACACATTTATCTCATCCTCATCTTCCCCAAACTCCGCTGCCACTGACGCTTTGTCAGCCTCCCACTTGTAGCTGCATTCTGCCTCTGAAGGCCCCTTTTCTCTCCCTGCCCTATGTATCCCTTTTCCTATTCACCCAGACCCTCCTTTGCCCACCCAGGGACCTGCCTGCCATTCATGCAGATAAATCCTGCAAGTTTATAAGTCCCAGCATACTGAAAGTGCCTTCTGTCACCAGCTTGTTCAAAACCCCTTTTTAATCCAGTGAGGGTGTGTACACCTTTTAAAAGCAAAATTTGAAAGAAAAAAAAAAAACACAAAGCACACAACAAATGCAACAGGTGGCTGTGGTGGTTAATTCACATTATTTCTGTACCAGAATTACCTCTGGCAAGTGGATCCATTATTAGGAAAAGGTTCTAAGACAACTAACATTAGTCAACATTTAGTGGGTATTTTCTATTTTCCAGATGCTAGTGCAAGCCAGCTAACTCATTTAGTCCTCACAATAACCCTATGAGACAGGTTGGTTTTTTTTCAGATGAGGATACTGAGTCACAAAGGGTTTGAATGACTTGCCCAAAGACCACAGCTCCTGGTCAGCAGACCTGGCGGCAGCAGCCAGGTTACACCACCTTCTGAAAGTACTGTACTACTTCTCAGAATACCAGCAAACGTTCCTGCAACAGATGTTGTGAACACTTTCTATGCATTAATAACGAATTCCTTCTTACACCGACCCTGTCATTAGGTTGTTTTATCTAATATCTTAATCGCCTTATAGCGATGAAGTTTTACAAATAATTTTTGAATGGCGCCTGGGTGGCTCAGTTGGTTAAGCATCCAGCTCTTGATTTTGACTCAGGTCATGATCCCATGGTTTGTGAGATCAAGCCCTGCATCAGGCTCTGCATTGACAGTGTGGAGTCTGCTTGGGATTCTCTCCCTGTCCCTCCCCCACTCGTTTTCTCTTTTTCCGTCCTAATAAGTAAACTTAAAAAAATAATTTTTGAGGGGCGCCTGGGTGGCTTAGTCGGTTGGGCATCTGACTTCAGCTCGGGTCATGATCTCATGGTCGGTGGGTCCGAGCCCCACAATGGGCTCTGTGCTGACAGCTCAGAGACTGGAATCTGCTTCAGATTCTGTGTCTCCCTGTCTCTCTGCCCCTCCCCCCGCTTGTACTCTGTCTCTGTCTCAAAAATAAACATTAAAAAATTAAAAAATAATAATTTTGAAACTTTTTGACATATAAAAACTGCAACAAAAGAGTCAATTCCAGCAGTAAGACAGTAAATCTTGCTGGCATCTCTGACTTTCCTGTACTTTATCCCCCCACCATGTTTCTTTGGAGGCTGAGTGGTGGTACAAAGGGGTGGGGCTCAGTCCAAGGAGGATCAAGGTGCAAACGGGAAAGGCAGTGATCATAGCATCCTTTATAGCAAGAAAAAAATTTGGAAATAAAGCCAATGCTGGTCACAAATAGGAGACTAGTTCAATAAAATGAACTTGAACTCCCTGGGCTTCAGCTTTCCTCATCTGTAAAATGGGGATAGTAATGGGTCCCACAACATTCAGTTTTTAGGATTAAATGGATTAATACTTGTAAATCACCATGTTTCCAGCACATTATCCAATAAGTGTTAGTGGTTACATGTTTATGCAGTAAAAATAGTTTATTCTTTACCAACCATCAAATAGAAGGGTATTTAACATCCTGAAAAGACACCCATAGATTAGTTACATGGACAAGGGAGGTACTGTATGGATACAAAACAGAGTCGTCTATTTTTGTTAGGACACACAAAAGGCAATACGTGTTTTGGATGTGCTCCTTATTTCAGGTGGCTTTAAAACTGTTCAGATTATTGTATTTGTGCAATAAATACAAAAAATAGTGCAAAAGTGAAAAAAGTTTTTGAGAATTCTAGCAGTGGATGGATGTTAAGATCCAATAGGAAGGTAGTATGTATTTCAATTTTGTAAATTCTGTTAATCCTGACCACATTAAGATGAATAGAGGGGCACCTGACAGACTCAGTCAGTGGTAGAGCTAGTGACTCCATCTCGGGGTGGTGAGTTCGAGCCCCACGTTGGACATAGAGGTTACTTTAAAAAAATTTTTTTAACGTTTATTTATTATTGAGAAACAGAGAGACAGAGCATGAGCATGGGAGGGGCAGAGAGAAGGGGAGACACAGAATCTGAAGCAGGTTCCAGCCTCTGAGCTGTCAGCACAAAGCCCGACGGGGGCGGAGGGCCTCGAACTCACAGACCGTGAGATCGTGACCTGAGCCCAAGTCGAAGGCTTAACCGACTGAGCCACCTAGGCACCCCTATAGAGGTTCCTTTTTTTAAAAAAGGTGAATAATTAAGAGTTGCAACTTCCTGTTATGAGTTGAAATAAGGATGGTTCAGATAGTCTCCTGGGATCCAAATTTTGTTGTGCCTTAAGTACAGTAAGTAATGTCTTCTGTCTTTGAAGGCTCAGACCCAGACCAAGTTTCCTGGGACTATCCAAGCCCACTCCCCAATCCCCACTACAGAACAGACTACTCATCCCAGGGTTGTCTGGAGGCCTATCAGTCACTTTAAGAACTGAAGAACATCCTAGGAGCCTCTGCATGTGTGCTTATTTTTGATTCTCTGCGTCAAATCTTGTTTGGCCAAGATTGTGATGCTAAAAAAGCAGCTTATACCACGCTTTCAAAGGAAAGTCGTATTTCTAATTTTTACTGAATGATTCGCACTCTCTGGCCCCTGAACATTATTCTTGGGTATACCAAAAACGTCATTACGGACCTACGGAGGACAGAACTTGAGGGGTGGAGCCTCCATCCTGTGCCGGAAGCGGCTGTCCCTTAGTGCGCCTGCGTGGTTCTCCCACGCCCTGCGAAGGATTGCTATCCATTCGCTCTGCGCTTGACAGCTCTTCCTGGCAGTGGGCGGCCATCTTGCCTGAAGCCTGAGACAGGGAGAAGAGAGACAGAAGAAAAGGGTGACACTGGTCTCAGGGCCGCCCCGGGGGCCTCAAGAGCCGGAGGCAGCCCCGGAGGTGGTCTCTGATCCCGGGCCCTGCTCTTGAACCCAAAAAGGGAAGGCGGGGGGCGGGGGGCAAGAAGATGGATGGAGAATGCCAAGGATTGCTAGACCGGGGGTGGGGCGTCGCTATGGCGACCGGGGAGGGGCGGGATCAGATCTGAATCGCTGGTGTGAATCTTCCGGGAGCTGCCCGGGGAGGGCAGGGCTGGGGTGATGACCATGCTAACTGCCGGGTGCTACTTCGCGACGTCCCGGCGTAGAGGGACTAAGTGTCTATGGCAACGGTCGTCTGGCAGAAGGGGAGGAACTAAGTCCTTTCACTTGAAACGCTGACATTCCAGGACCTTGTCCTGCAGGCTCCCGCGGGCGGACAGGCCGGAAGAGGAGGCCGGGGAATGGCCGCGGTGTGGCAGCAGGTCTTAGCAGTAGACGCGAGGTGAGGCGTGGGGTCGAAGCCCATGGGAACGGAAGTTACTGGGGTGCATGCGCAATGGCGATAAGTGAGGCTGGGCGGAGAACTTGCCTTATGCGGCTGCGTGGGCGTGCCGGAGGTGAGCATGCGCAGTAGCAGGGTGTGGGGGCTTGCCCGCAGAGAGAAGAGCTGGCCGGAGGGTCGTAAAGAGCATGCTTGGAAAGTGCGGTCAGATGTGGGCATGCGTCAAGAGGCTGTGCTTCCAGAGCCTTTGGGAGGGGGTGTTGGAGCTCAGGCTAGTGACATCCTGTTCCCCACCATTGCCCCCTCCCCCCGCAGACTTCTCTTACCATCATCACTTCCCCAGTCTGACCCCATCACCATCCCATACTGACCTCCACCGTTGCCCCACACTAACCCCCATCACCATGTCATCCTGACCCGTGTTGTTGTCTACACTGACTCGGTCACCACATCCCAAATCCAACAAAGCTTCAGACGGCCTCCATTGCCCCCACACTGACCTCGTCATCATGCCCTTTATTACTGTAGACCCACCCTCCTCACAGCACCAGAGGGACCCCCATCACCGCTGCTGATCACTTGCCATCCTGACCTCTCACTGCCACACACCTCATTCTCTTTCCCTGTCCCTTGAGCTGATTGAGTCCCTCTGTCCTGTGCCTGCTGCCCATCCTGCCTCCTGCCATCATAGGTACAACGCGTACCGCACACCAACGTTTCCACAGTTTCGGACACAGTATATCCGTCGGCGCAGCCAGCTACTGCGGGAGAATGCCAAGGCTGGGCACCCCCCGGCACTGCGTCGGCAGTACCTGAGGCTGCGTGGGCAGCTGCTGGGCCAGCGATACGGGCCCCTCTCCGAGCCAGGCAGTGCTCGTGCCTATAGCAACAGCATCGTCCGCAGCAGCCGAACTACCCTTGACCGCATGGAGGTGAGCTCCACCCCATGCTCCTGCCATAAATACCACCTACCTCCATATACATTCACTCAGCAGACTTGTCAAGCACCTGCTATGTGCAAGGCACTGTTCTAGGCTCTTGGATGACCATAGAGCAAAAAGAGATCATCTAAAGTCAGTAAACAGACAATAAACAAGATAAGCAGGTTGATAGATGGGCAATAAACAGGATAAATAGTGCAATAGGCATACCAAATCAGATAAACAAGTTCAATAATTAACGTGGCTTATAGTGAGGAGTGCTAAGATGGAAAAATAAAGCAGACTTGGGGGATAAAATGAGACTGGTGTGAAGGACAGAGGGAAGCTGTTTTTGATGGGGATGATCAGGAAAGTCTTCTCCAAGGAGGTGACAGTTGAGCTGAGATTTGAATGAAGCAAGAGACTGAGCTGAGTGTTTTTTGGGGGAAAGTGTTCATTCTTTCTTCACAGAACATTTATGGAGTATCCACTGAGTAGGGGAAGGGGGCAAGCAGGAGAACAGCACAGAAGCCACCACAGTAGTCCAAGCGATGGTGGTGGCAGTGGCTAGGGTGAGAAGGGATCTGGTTCTAGGCATATTTTCAAGACCCCAGACCCCATAAGTTCCTGGGGGCTTCTTTTAAGATGTGCCCACCATGACCCTCTGTTTGCAGGACTTTGAGGATGATCCTCGGGCCCTGGGGGCTCGTGGGCACCGCCGTTCTGTCAGCCGAGGCTCCTACCAGCTGCAGGCACAGATGAACCGTGCTGTCTATGAGGATAGGTACGCCCCAGGGGCAGCTGTGAGCTGGGGCTTTGTGGAGGGGGGGAGGGCCATGGGGCAACAGCAGACTGGATGCTAACAGGCACCTTACATTATCTCCCACTCCCATTGGGGCCCAGGCCCCCTGGCAGCGTAGTACCTACATCAGCAGCAGAAGCCAGTCGAGCCATGGCTGGGGACACATCACTGAGTGAGAACTATGCTTTTGCGGGCATGTACCATGTCTTCGACCAGCACGTGGATGAGGCAGGTAAGCCAGCTCCGGTAGCGGGTCGCATCACCATGCATTTGCCTAAACTGTGACAACTATTCAGTGCATCTGTTTCTGGAATGCAAAGTCTCTGGCCCACCTCCGAAGGAGGAATTGCGATCCATAAAGCTTTTTGCGGGGGTGCCTGGCTGGCTCAATCGATGGAGCATACGACTCTTGATCTCAGGGTTGTGGGTTTGGGTCCCACATTGGGTACAGAGATTACTATTTTTTTTTTTTTTGGGATATAATTTATTGTCAAGTTGGCTGACATACAGTGTTACCATATAGGTCCATACAGGGGCCAGCCGAGTGAGCCTAGTGTATACAGTGTGTTCTTGGTTTTGGGGGTAGATGCCTGTGATTCATCGCTTAAATACAACACCCACTGCTCATCCCAAGTGCCCTCCTCAATGCCCATCACCCATTTCCCCCTTTCCCCCACCCAAGATTATTTTAAAAATCTTAAAATAAAAACACTTTCTGCAAACATAAAAGCTCTCTGCAAAGTAAAGCTCTGTGCAAACTCTCAGGTATTTTATCTACCATAAAAGGGCTCAGCAGCTTAAAAGAGGACTTTGCAGAAGGCTTCTGGGGTTGTGAGTTGCTTGGAAGAGTTCAGAACCTTTACAGAGAAATCTCCTTGCAAAAGGCCGCACGGGTTTTGCAAACTGCCGAGACCTTGGTAATTGTAAAGTGCTTGCTGAGGTGTAGGGGGCTTTTGGAAAAGGGCCTTCTGGGGTTCCAACTCCCTTCCCCAGCCAAGGAAAGCCCTTTGCTGAGGCCATTGTCCTTGGCGTGGTGGGTCCGGGCCCCTGGCCCACACGTCAGAGCCTTATGTAAATGAAAGCACCTGGTGAGTGTGCTGAGTCCCACGAACGGCTCCTTTGCATTGCAGTGCCAAGAGTGCGCTTCGCCAATGATGACCGGCACCGCCTGGCCTGCTGTTCCCTCGACGGCAGCATCTCACTGTGCCAGCTGGTGCCTGCCCCGCCCACCGTGCTCCGTGTACTGCGGGGCCACACCCGCGGTGTCTCTGACTTCGCCTGGTCCCTCTCCAACGACATCCTTGTGTCCACCTCACTCGATGCTACCATGCGCATCTGGGCCTCTGAAGACGGCCGCTGCATCCGGGAGATTCCTGACCCCGATGGCGCCGAATTGCTCTGCTGCACCTTCCAGCCGGTCAACAACAACCTCACTGTGGTCAGGCCCCAGGGTGTCCACTCACTGAGGGCGGGGATGCTGGGCCGGGAGAGCTGTCCCAGGGAATCTGTCTGAGGGTCAGGGCGGTCCCCTCCAGTCCATCACCAGAGTCCCCCTGTGGTCAGACTCAGAGGGAAATGAGTCAGAATGGGGATGCGGTTCTTGGCTTGGGGTGACCTTGCTAATGTAGACTCCAGTGGGGACTGGTCAGGAGGCTGAGTCCCAGCTCTGGTAGCCCTTTCGGTCCTGTCAACAGCAGTGCTGCCATTTTCCAAGTGCAGGGGCTGTTGGCTGGGGATCAGGGTGACTAGTCAGAAGGCTGGTCTCTCAGTGGCAGCGGTCCTGCCACTCTCAGTGGCAGGGTCATCCTGCGGTCCGACCCCAGGATGGAGAGTTAGAGGGTGGGGGAAGGGAGTGAAAATCTGGCCTGGCCCTGAGGGGCCTAGAGGGGACCGGCCGCATGAGCTTGTGTACTGGGATCCTTTCTGCTGCACCAGCCCCAGTGTGGGCAAGTGTCCAGCAAGGACCAGGCAGGAAGCAGACCGGCTATTATTACCAGCCTAGGACGGCCCTGTGGTTTGCCTGTCACAGGGGGTGCTGCCTCAGGGGCAGCATTATGGGTCTGAGACCCCCTTAGTCCGGGAGCAGCTGTCTATCCTGGTTAGGTTGCAAGAGGGGCTGGCTCTGAAGGATCACAGGCCTGGGTCGCCTTTTAGTCTACCTGCCACAGCCCCACTGGGGTTAGAGTCCAGTAGGAACCAGCTGGTCCCATCCACAGTGGCTCCATTATGGTCAGACTCGAGGAGGGACTGGCTGAGAGCAGGATGACAGCACGCAGATGTCACCCACAGGTGGGGAATGCCAAGCACAACGTGCACGTTATGAACATCTCCACGGGCAAGAAAGTGAAGGGTGGCTCCAGCAAGCTGACGGGCCGGGTTCTTGCTCTGTCCTTTGATGCCCCTGGCCGGCTACTCTGGGCAGGAGATGACCGCGGCAGTGTTTTCTCCTTCCTTTTTGACATGGCCACAGGTAGGCAGGTCCCAGGCCTGCATCCGGGTATTCGCACTCCCCCTCGGCCCAGTGCAGGGGCCCTCACCCTCACCTTTGCCTCCCCTCCCTCCGCTATTACAGGGAAACTGACCAAAGCCAAGCGTCTGGTGGTGCACGAGGGTAGCCCTGTGACCAGCATCTCCGCCCGCTCCTGGGTCAGCCGAGAGGCCCGGGACCCCTCGCTACTCATCAACGCTTGCCTCAACAAGCTGCTGCTCTATAGGTGGGTCTTCCCTGTCTGGGCTGCCTGGAGATGCAGGGCCCACTGCCTCCATCAGCCCGGGATGGGAGCACCGTCTCCTCGTAGGACCCAAAAGCCTGTCTCCTCCATCAGGTTAAGTTCAGTGAGTGGAGAAGCCCGGTCTCCTTACAATAATGATGATAGCGATGGTAGTAGCAATGGCAGAAGTCGCTGGTGCTTACGTGGCAGTTGCTGGCACCAGGCCCTGTTGGAGCACCTCATATGTACCACTTCATTTAATCCACAACAGCCCTGTGAGGAAGGTGCTGTCATCGCGTTCATTTCACAGATGACCAACGTGAGGCATAGCATAGACTGGGCCCCCCTGAAAGCAGAGGTCTGTTCTCCTTCCTTCCTTCCTTCCTTCCTTCCTTCCTTCCTTCCTTCCTTCCTTCCTTCCTTCTTTTTTGATTGTGTCAAACCCACAAACTGTAAGATCTTGATCTGAGCCAAAGTCGGACGCTTAACCGACTGAGCCACCCAGGTGCCCCATCTTTTTTAATTTTTTTTTTTATTTTTTTGAGTGGAGGAGTTTACCATCCCTGCTGATGTATGACATGTTACCCAAATGCAGTTTGCAGCCCATGCTGGAATGACCTGAAGGGCTTCACAAAATCCTGGCCAGGCCCCACTCCAGGCCATTGATTCCAGAAGCTCTGGGGCAGGACTGGGCATTGGTACATTGAAAAGTTCCCCAAGTGCTGTCCAGTGATGTCCGAAAACCACTGCCCAACAGGATGCTTTTAGTTTATTGTTTTATTTTTCTACTCTTTTAAAAAAATTAACACACACACACACGCATATCTATATATTTTTTGTTTATTTATTTATTTTTGAGAGAGAGAGAGCAAGTGGGGTAGGGGCAGAGAGAGAGGGGAGAGAGAGAATCCCAAGCAGCCTCTGCACTGTCAGCGCAGACCATGACTTGGGGCTCAGGCTCACGAACTATGAGATCATGACCTGAACCAAAACCACGAGTTGGATGCTTAACCGACGGAGACACCCAGGAGCCCCTATAGTTCTTAATTTAGGTATACTCCCAAGTTTTTGGCTATTTCCCCCATCCCCTCCCTTCCGTCCTCCTCCTTCCTGCCACTTGCTGTGGTAGAGCCTGATAACAACTCTGGAAGTACCTTCCTATATTTTGTTCTCTCCCCTGTAATTCTAGGTGTGCACACCCATCCACACGTTTCCGGGGGAGGGTCATTGTTTTACAGGAGCGGCTCCTACATCCTTTTCCACTGCTCACTTTTCTCACCAGATGATGCTGTGGAAATGCCCCCAAGTCACCTACAGTGCTGTCGGTTCATTCTTTTGAATGGCCTTGTCGTATTCTGCAGTGCAGGGATATCTAGTGTGGTCAGCCCCTTCCTCTCTGTGCCTGTCTTAACACCAGGATCTCTTAGAAACCCCTAGAAAGAGAAACCAGTGAACAACACACTGCAGCGGCTCCCCGTCTACACCAACAGGTAGTTTCCAAACTGTCACGAGCTCACACAGCAGCCCATGCTTCGTAGGTAGGTATACACGGTCATCTCAAAACTGGATTGTGTGAACCTTGAGAAGAACTCGGGCGCAGGGGCACAGACGGGCCCCCCTCCCCACCATGCATTGCCATCCAGAGCTGAGGTTCCACGCCCTGAGCTGCTCTAACCCTCCCCTCAGGGTGGTAGACAACGAGGGGACCCTGCAGCTGAAGAGAAGCTTCCCCATCGAGCAGGGCTCACACCCTGTTCGCAGCATCTTCTGTCCCCTCATGTCCTTCCGCCAGGGGGCCTGTGTGGGTGAGTTCCCCAGGGTCGGGGCATATGGGGGGCCAGGGAGGGGCAGGGACCAGAGCTGCTGCCGATCTGGCTCAGATCTCACAATCCCCAGGTGCCCAGACTTTCTGGGCCTTGAGAACTCTCCCATCCCAGCAGCTTCCACTTTGAATGAAGACCCCTAAACAGCTTAGAATCCTCACGGCATGAGACACAGCACCCCCCACCCCCAAACAGCTCAGAGACCTCACAGTCTGGACGCAGGACTAAAACAGCCAGGTGACCCCTGTCTAGGGACGGTCCCTCCCACACCTCCCCACACCTCCCCACACCACACTGGGGCTTCACACCCTGGGCACCCCGCTTCCTCCTGCAACATCTCCTGAGGGCCTCTCCCTCTTGTCCGGGCAGTGACGGGCAGCGAGGACATGTGTGTGCACTTCTTTGATGTGGAGCGAGCAGCCAAGGCCGCTGTCAACAAGCTGCAGGGCCACAGCGCACCTGTGCTGGACGTCAGCTTCAACTGTGATGAGAGCCTGCTGGCTTCCAGCGACGCCAGTGGCATGGTCATCGTCTGGAGGCGGGAGCAGAAGTAGGTGGCTTCCGGCCCTGCTGTGTCCACCTCCCCGTCCACTTCCTGCCTTGTGTTTGTAAATAAAGTTTCTGTGGTTGTGTCGATGGCTGGCTCCCAGGTCTGCTGGGGTTGGGATCGGGCAAAAGGGAATCTGTAGGACCCAAGTTGGAATGGTGTTCACTTCCGCATTCATGCACTGATTTCTTCATTCAGTTAGCAACCATTTATTGAATGCCTGCCGTGTCCTAGGCGCCACCTTAAACGTTTTACACAGTCCTGCTGTAGACAAACATCGAGCACCTACCGTGCACTGGGAACTGTTGTAGGCACTGGGGGTGTAGCTGTAACCTCAACAGACAGAAATCCCTGCCTTCGTGGGGCTTACGTTCTAGCGCAGGTAGATAATAGACAAAAATATATCCCAGGTCAGCTCAGGATCAGTGCTGTGAGGGAAAAGAAAGGACAGGAGGCCAAGGCACAAGAGTGAGATGTTGTGCTCTTTTTGGTGCTGTGATCAGGGAAGGTGGTGAAATTTAAAGACCTGAATGAAGTGAGAGGGAGCCATGGTGTGTGGGAGAGAACATTCTAGGCAGAGAGGAAAAGGCAATGCAAAGGCAGAGGCTGGAGTGTGCCAGAAGGATCACTGAAGAGGCTGGTGTGGCTGGACCACAATGTGGTAGATGAGGCTTTATGGCCACAGTGAAGACTTGGGCTTTTTCTTTTTTTAATGTCTGTTTTTGGGGGGGGGGGGAGGGGATCCGAAGCAGACTCCAGGCTCTGTGCTGACAGCAGAGAGCCCAATGTGGGGTTCGAACTCCCAAATCGTGAGATCATGACCTGAGCCAGAAGTCAGACACTTAACCTACTGAGCCACGCAGGCACCCTGACTTAGGCTTTTTCTGAGTAAGAGGTGAGTCACTGGTTTGAGCAGGGGAGGGACACGCTCCAATTTGGTTGTGTGAGGACCCCTCTGGGTGCTGTGAAGACTTGGAGGTGGGGGCAAGGGTGGAAGCAAGCGGATCAGTCCGGAGGCCCTGCGGTAGCCGAGGTGAGCAGTGATGAGGACTTGTGCCAGGATAGTGGCAGTGGGGAATTGAGGTGAGAAACGTTGGCTTCTACCACAGGGGTTTCATGTGAGTCTGCAGGGCTCTGCTGCCTCCCCGGGAAGGCTGAGGCTCCCGGCTCCCCTGACGCTTGTTCCCCACAAACAGGCGGAGCTAGTGTCTCCTGCTGGGGGAGGGAGGGGACGGAGATTCTCTGCATCCCCAGAGCAACTCCAGACCACCCCAAGCTCTTTCCACGCCCACCCAGGTCCCAAATCCAAGGCCTGAAACAGCTGAAAGTCTGTAAAGTGGTGTTCAAATTTGAGGGGGGCCCTGACCTGACTGAAGAGAGAAAGCCTGGGGTATAAACAAGGTGGGGGCTAGAGAACGAAAGCCCTGGTCAATGACCTGAGTCACCCGGAAATGTCAAAGTTGCCGGAAATGCCAAGGTGGGGGGGCTCTTGCTCCGGCTGAGCCCTTCCAGCTGCAGAGGCCACCACATCCAGATGCATCAGTCGGAACTGTGGCCACCACCTTGAGACCTCAGGGTCAGTCCGCAGAGCCACAGGCACTCTAACCTGGCTCGACGTAAGTGAGCTACTGAACTAACACTAGCAACCTTGAAGGAGGAAAATAACCTGTGTACTCAAGACACTGTTATTTGACAGTGTGGTTACTTGCAGCCAGAAGCATTTCTACCTGGTGCTTCCATCTGACTTTAAGATAAATGGTGATGAGGTAAGGACATCAGAGAGTTGGACTGTTCATGATGAAGTTCGTGTATCTGTGTTGGGTGTCCCCAAGACCGCTCAGACCCCAGGGTTTGCTGGGAGGACTCTCAGTCTCAGCATACGGTTGTATACACAGCTATGGTTTCTTCCAGGGAATCTAATAGGGAGAAAGACACAGAGCACAATCAGCAAAGAGAAATGGGTGCCTGGGGCAAATTTCAGGGGAGACCAGCCAGGCACAAGCTTCCAAGGGTCCTCTCCCAGCGGAGTCACACAGGACACACGTAATTCTCCCATCATGGCTTGTGATAACCCAGAGAAGCTCATTATTAGAGGTTGAGTGCCCAGGGTTTTTACTGGGGGCTGGTATGCATGGTCAGCCAAGTTGGGCTGCCTGGCATATACCCAGCTTCCAGACTCCCAAAAGAAAAGCAGGTGTTTGGCATAAACCAGAGCGCTTATCGGAACAGTTGAGGCACAGTGAGCCACACATCATTTAGAGAGTGGTGAGAACCCTCGTGAAATCTCAAAAGTTTCCAGATGCCAGCCGAGCGCCGTCCTTGAAGCAGACCTTTACAAGGAGAGAAGCTCAGGCCTGCCGCGTTAACTTTTTCTGCATGCTGTGCAACACCGAAAAGATGCTCGGCTTCAACCAAAGCCAGTGGGTGGGCAAGATCACTTGGGAAAACCTCATTTGTCTCTAGCAACTTCTTTATTTCTTCACATTTTTAAAAAAACTACAATGAGATATCACCTCACACCTGTTTTAAGTATATTTATTTATTTTGAGAGAGAGCACAAGCAGGGGTGGGGGACAGAGAGAGAGGGGGACAGAGGATCCACAGCGGGCTTGGTGCTGACAGCAGAGAACCTGATGCAGGGCTTGAATTCACGAACCATGAGATCATGACCTGAGCTGAAGTCAGATGCTAAACCAACTGAGCCACTTAGGCGCCCCTCTTCACATTCTTCACGTTGCTAGTTGAGTCTGGACTCAAGATGGCTAACTGCTGATATCCAACATGATTTGGGTGGGTTCCTTCTTGTGAAATTTTCAGGTGGCAGAGTTGACATCCTATTTTTAATTTTTAATTTTTAATTTTTAATTTTTTACTTGATTTTTTTAAAGTAATCTCTATGCCCAATATAGGGCTCAAACTCACAACCCCGAGATCAAGAGTTACATGTGACTGAGCCAGCCAGGTGCCCCAACATTCTGCTTGAAATTAATTTTCATGATACCTTTTTTTTTTTTTAATGTTTATTTATTTTTGAGAGAGAGAGAGCTCGAACCAGGGGGGTGCAGTGAGAAAGGGAGACAGTGGATCTGAAGTGGGCTCTGTGCTGAAAGCAGAGAGCCTGACGTGGGTCCCAAATTCACAAACAACAGTCATGACCTGAAACAAAGTCAGATGCTTAACCGACTGAGCCACCCAGACGCCCCTCATGATACCTTTTCTTGACTTACAACCTAAGAGGAAATAAGTAGTGAGCAATTAAAAAAAATCTTATTGGTTAAATTTGGGCCTCTGTTAACTTGTCCATCATCACTGTGCATCCTGTTTGACATCAGATCTGGAACTCTTAACCACTCCACCATCAGTGCTGCTCTAGTGTTGCCTCAAATCCAGGCCCCCATTAACTGTTATATGCCCTTTGACTCTGAACTTGTGCATTTACTTCATCAAAAGCCTCTCTAGTTTGAGCTTGAAGCAGAGCCTTTGTTAATTATTACCTCATCAGTGTACCGCTGATCAAATATCAAACCAGGGCCTCTGTATAATATTCCATCAGCTACTATCTTTTGATCTGACCTTAAAGTTGGGATTCTGTTCATTTGTGATCAGCGCCCTTTTGCTTCATTCCAACCTCAAGGACCCTCAATCCTGATCTTGAATCTAGGCCTCTGTTAATTATTTTACCATTTATGCCCTTATGGCGTCAATTCCAATCTGCTCTGTTAAGCTTGTAGCTTAACAGTTGTGCCATTAACCTGTGTGGTCCAAATTTCAGCCCAGGCTTCTGCTAACTAACTATTCTACCATCACTGTCTCTTTGGTCTAAACTCAAATCTGGGCATTTCTTTTTTTTTAAGTTTATTTATTTATTTTGAGAGGGGGAGGGGCCGAGAGAGAGAGAGGGAGAGAGAGAATCCCAAGCAGGCTCCATGCTGTCGTGCAGAGCCCAACACAGGGCTCAAATTCATGAACCATGAGATCATGACCAGAGCTGAAATCAAGAGTCCACACTTAACTGAATGAGCAGGCCCAGGGGCACCTGGGCCTCTCTTAACATTTCCTCCACCAACGCCTTGCTTGTATGACCTCAAACCCAGGCATCTTTTTTAAGATTTTATCTTTATTTTATTTTATTTTATTTTATTTTATTTTATTTTATTTTAATGTTTATTCAACTTTGGGAGAGAGAGCATGAGCATGAGTGGGGGAAGAGGCAGAGAGAGAGAGGGAGACACAGAATCCGAAGCAGGCTCCAGGCTCTGAGCTGTCAGCACAGAGCCCGACGTGGGGCTTGAACCCACAAACTGTTAGGTCATGACGTGAGCCGAACTTGGACACACAACCGACTGAGCCACCCAGGAGCCACTTAAGATTTTATTTTTAAGTAATCTCTACACCCAACGTGGGGCTCAAACTCGCAACCCCAAGATCAAGAGTTGCATGCTCTACTGACTGAGCCAGCAAGGCGCCCCAACCCAGGTACTTTTAACTTTACCACCATCAGTATCCACCTGTTCTACCCTCAGACCTGGTCTTCTGCTAATGCTTGCATCATCAACACCTCTGGTTTTCCTTCAAACTCAAGTCTTGTTAACTCTTCCACCATCAGTGCTACAGAGGTCTAAACTCTAGCCTGGGACTCTATTTAGAATTCTACCATCAATAACTCTTTGTCCTTGAATCCAGGCTTCAGTTAACTCATTATCAATGCCCCTCAGGTCTGAAACCTGAGCCTGTTAACTTTTCCACAATGCTCCTCTGGCTTGACTTCAATAAACTATTCCACAATCTGTACCCCTGTGATCTCACCTTGAACCCTGGCCTCTATTTACTATTCTTTTATAACTATTCCTTTAATCTGACCTTGAACCTAAGACACTGGTAATGCTTGTAGCATCAATCCTCTCTGGGAAAACCTCAGCCCCCATGCCTGTTAACTATTCCATTATCACTTCCGTTCTGTTCTGACCTTGAACCTGAGCTTCTGCAAACTATTCTACCATTAATACCCCTCTGGTCTTAATTTGGAACTGAAATTCTGCTGACTACTCTTTGGTCCAACCTTGAGTCTGGGCCTATGATTAATACCCCCTGTCACTAGCTTTTTTCTCGGACTTTTTGAATTCTAGAACCATCAAGGCATCTCTGGTCTGACCTCGAATCCAGACTCTCTGAATTTTTATTCCATTGAGAGCTCCTTTGATTTGAATATTTACATGGGCATCCAACTTAAGCTCAGGTCGTGATCTCATAGTTCATGAGTTCGAGCCCCCCATGGGGCTCGCTGCTGTCGTCACGAAGCCCGCTTTGGATCATCTGTCTCCCTCTCTCTGCCCCTTCCTGGCGCGCACTATCTCTCAAAAATAAACAAATGTTAAAAAATAAAACCCTCCTGGGGTGCCTGGGTGGCTTAGTTGGTTGAGCGTCTGACTTGGGTTCAGGTCATGATCTCATGGTTCATGGGTTTGAGCCCCACATCGGGCTCTGTGTTGACAGCTCAGAGCCTGGAGGCTGCTTCAGATTCTGTGTGTGTCTCTCTCTTCCTGCCTTCTCCCGCTCACACACACACACACACACACACACACACACACACTGTCTCTCTCTCTCTCTCTCTCAAAAAATAAATAAAAATTAAAAAAAAAAAAAACCCTCCTGATCTCTCCTACCTTGACCTCAAACCTGGATCTCTTTATTCCACCATCAGTGATTTTCTGGTCCGTTATTGAACCCTGTGTACTAACTCTTCTACCGTTAATGTCCCTTTTATCTGACTTTGAATCACAATCCCTGTTAATTCTTCCACTGTCAATTCCCCTCTGGTGGTGTTGCCTTCCAGGGATAAGGCTACCGCTGTTAACGCTCCCTTGGCCTGAGCTTAAACAAGGCCTTTCGTTAGTAACTTTGCCATCAATAGACTGTTTTACAGCTCTGACCCTGCCATATGTTAACTAGTCCATCATCCATGTTCTATTTTCTGACCTTAAACCTGGACTATTGTTAATTTAAGTCTTTCAATATCTGTGCCCCTTTGGTAAGATTTCAAGCCCAGGGTTCTGGCAGTGGTGGCCTTCTGGTCTGGACTCAAATATAGGAGATAAATGCTACTAAACTTATGAGGACTTCAAAGTGGTCCCTACTGGTGAAATACAGACTGCAGTCAGATATGATGGGGTGAGGGGTTCACAATGTGGACAAAGCTGTTCACAGAAATAAATGTAGATTCTCATGGAGGCACAGACTGGGATATGGACACTCTCATGATCCAAACCTGACTCTGTGAGCTGAGGAATCTCCACAACCCAGTCTGGGTGACCCACAGGTGTCCAAACTGCAGTCTGTAGGATCCCAGAAGTGTCTACTCCAGTAGAAGTAGAAGCGTCTACTACTTCTATCCCAGAAGTGTGATCCCAGGGAGGCCCACACCCCAGTATATATGTACCCAGAAGTGTCCACATTCCAGTCTTGTGACCTGAGGCGTATTGACACCCCAGTCTATACAGCTCCGGAAGCATTCATAGTACAGTCTGTCTGACCCCAGTGTTTCCAAATTGTGTCCTGTGTGACTCACGGGAGTTCACGGTCCCGGTCAGTGTTACCCCAAGTGAGCCAACACCCCAGTCTATATGATTCTCGGAGTGTCCAGACACGTATCTGTGTGCCCCCAGGAATGTTTACACCCCATTCACAAAGGAGAGGAGGAATGAATAGATATTCTTTCATTTCTGCTGCTGATAATTGGATAAATGTGGATTCAAATAAGTTTTAAAAACTTACAGGTACTCACAAGTTGAATTAAAAACAGGAGCTAGAACTTCCAAATCACTTGAAAAAATGATTCTATAACAAAAGGTAGACCATTAAGGAAATACTAAGGAAGCACAAAAAATACGGAAAACATGGGGTGCCTGGCTGGCTCAGTCGGTGAAACATGTGACTCTTGATCTTGGGGTCGTGAGTTCGAGTCCTATGTTGGGAGTAGAGATTACTTTAAAAAATTAAACATTTTAAAAAATCAACCAATGATATCTAAATCAAAATGATTCAGAAAGATTTTTTTGATGATAAGTAGAAAGTTATGAGAAAAGACATAAAAATAGCAGTTGCAGGGGCACCTGGGTGGCTCAGTCGGTTGAGTGTCCGACTTCAACTCAGGTCATGATCTCGCAGTCTGTGGGTTCGAGCCCCACATCGGGCTCTGAGCTGTCAGCTCAGAGCCTGGAGCCTGCTTCAGATTCTGTGTCTCCGTCTCTCTCTGCCCCTCCCCTACTCACACTCTGTCTCTCTCTGTCAAAAATAAACCTTAAAAAATTAAAAAAAAGAAAAAGAAATAGCAGTTGCAGCTTAATTCAAGATAGAATTAAGGGGAAAAAGCATCAAATATTCAAAAAGGACAGTTTTTAAATTTTTTAAGTTTATTTATTTTGAGAGAGAGAACAAGCAGGGTAGGGGCAGAGAGAGGGGGTAGAGAGAGATTCCCAAGCAGGCTCTGCACTGTCAGCGCAGAGCCTGATGTGGAGCTCGAACCCACGAACCTGAGATCGTGACCTGAGCAGAAACCAAGAGTCGGATGTTCAACCGTCTGAGCCACACAGGTGCCCCCAAAAAGGACACTTTTTATAAATCAAGGGCATGCTCAACATTGAGAGTATAAGAGTCATGAATGTCTGTAGTCCACATTAACAGAAACCACGCCTTTAGATAAAGGAAGAGAAGACAGCCAAATGAATCCTTGCCAACTTATTCATATGGCTGGATCAAGCCGAGCAGTCTTCGCATCAAACATTAAAGCATGAAATAGGCCTATAAATTAGGTTTAGCGGATAATGGAGGAAAACCGAGGAAGTGGACAGTAGTCTACCCATTTTCCCACCCCTGGACCCAAGGACGGTTACTCTTGTGGCCTTGGATGTTCTCTCTTGCAGTGAACATGAGTGGCCACAGGTACCGTGTTGAACACTCCTATTAGAACTTGACATCTTCAGGTGCTTCATCAATGGGAGAAATCCCTGATGGTCAAATTCCACCTCCAGCCTCATCTGAATAAAAAAGATGTGCACTGCTCAATTCTTGAACCACAAGAAATTCTCAAGTTAGGTGGGGCTCAGTCAGTTAAGCGTCAGACTTTGGCTCAGGTCTTGGTCTTGAGGTTCGCAAGCTCAAGCACCACATCAGGCTCTCTGCTGTCAGCAAGGAGTCGGCTTTGGATCCTCTGTCCCCCTCTTTCTCTGCCCCTCCCCCACTTGCATTTTCTCTTTCAAAAATAAACATTTAAAAAAAGAAACCCTCGAGCTATTAGAAAAAGAAAACATACAGTGGCCGTAATCTCAGAGCTCCATGCAATAATGATTAGAAACTGTACACAGTGAGGGGCACCTGGGTGGCTCAGTTGGTTAAGCATCTAACTCTTGGTTTCAGCTCAGGTCATGAACTGGTGGTTTTGTGAGTTCCGACTTCGAGCCCATCATTGGGCTCTGTGTTGACAGCACGGGGCCTGCTTGGAATTCTCTCTCCCCCTCTCTCTGCCCCTCCCCTGCTCTCTCTCTCTCTCTCTCTCTCTCTCTCTCAAAATAAGTAAACTTAAAAAAAATTAATAAATAAAACTGAAGAACATGCATTAAAAAAAAGAAATTGCACACAATCAGAAAAATTATGAAGAGGAAGCCAGCAAGCACAAAGAGTAGTTGGAATTTTTTCTTGATTTCTGTTTCCTCTATTGCCCAAGGTGATGCTCTAGCGCTTGGGGCAGGCTTGCTCCCAACACAGCAATATTACTCATTCTTGGGTCAGATTATTCAAATGCTAAGTACCATCGCTTTCAACTCTTCATTATTGATTTTTTTTCCTTAAGCTAAAACAACCCGTTGGACACCATTCCTTACTCTGCGTGTTACATGTTTCAGAAGCTCCCGGGACACTGATTTCCCAGATCCAGAAAAATGCAGTCCATCTGCTGTTTTCTCGGGCTTTTTTAAAATTATTACTATTCCCTCCGAACCAGATGGAAACATGTTTCAAATAAAAGCCAGTGCTGTGTTCTTCGCGCTCTATCCCACCTGCTTGGTGGCGCCGGGCTGGGTTTTATGGACACATGGCCGGTGAAGTTAAGGTCACTTCCTGCACCTTTCACTTGGCGCCACGCCCCTCCAATGTTCTCAGCTGAGCTTTATTGACTCAACCGGTCAGATAGCTACATTCAGCTGATAAAAAAGGTAGCCATTCTGCTTGTCTGCTTTCCCCACACTGGTGTGATTCTGGTGGGTGCAGCGTTAAGGCCCCTGGGATCCCCGGGGCATTTTATTGGGCCTTTCCTGTATAGCCTGTGTCGCAAGATAGGTTCTCTGAAAGCAGAATTTGAGATAGAATTTAGAGTTTAAGATGTTTATTAGGGATCTGGGGTGCCTGGGTAGCTCAGCCGGTTGAGCATCTAACTGGCTCTGGTCATGATCTCGCAGTTTGGTTGATGGGTTCGAGCCCCGCATGGGGTTGTCAGGGCGGAACCCGCTTCGGATCCTCTCTCTCCCTCTCTTTGCCCCTCCCCCACTCGCACTCTCTCTGTCTCAAAAAATAAGTAAACATTTAAAATGCAAAAGAAATAAAAAGAAAAAAAGAGGTTTCTTGGGGATCAATTCCTGAACAGGGAAACGGGAGGACGTTGGAAGAAGCGGAATTGGGCGGGCTTGGGCAAAGAGACCCCTGAGCTGCAAAGGCTTCACAAAACCCCAGCTGGCCTGGGGCGGAGCCCTGGAGCAAGGGTTGCCTGTCGGAGCGCCCCCTGTTGGGAAGAAACGCCGGGCTTTATACCTCGGCTGAGCTCAGTCACCGCATGTGGACTGGCCCAGGGCAGGGCTGGACCTGGGCGAGGTGGCTCTCAGCAGCTAAGGCCCACCCTGCGGAGCTGACCGCTTCGGGGAGCGCTTCCTTGAAAGGAGTTATGGGTGGTGCACACCCGCATCTACCACTGCCAGGAAAGGCACGAGAAGGGGGGCTGTGCAAACAGGTAGATGGCTACTGGGTAAGTAGCTGGGGTCCAGCTAAAATCCTGGTTCCCCCATGACTCAACCCACGGTCCTGAGCAGGTCACCTCGCCACTCTGTGCCTCCGTTTCCCCCGGACTCAATGGAGGCTTGGGCAGTCCGTTCATTGTTCGGACATATACTGAGTCTCTACAGTGTGCCAGGCCCTGTGCCAGGATATAACAGTGAACAGAACTGGCAAAACCTCTGCTCTCAGGAAACCGATATTCCCGGTGACCCCTAAAATCCATCTAGTAATGCACTCAGAGCAGAGGCTTAGGACGACTGTGACACACCGTGAGTGCGATGGCCTCAAGGCATATTCAGACAGGTGACAGGCTGGCATGAAAGCTGAGGAAATAATCAGCTGGATCCAGTGGTAATGGTGATGAAATTTGGCAGTTTCGGGTTCGTGAGAAAATGGCTAAGAAAGAATTCTTGAGACGCTTTTGGGGCAAAAGGGTGATTTTATTATAGGACGGGGACAGGACCCCGAGGGCAGAAAGAGCTACACTGGAATTGTGAGGAGCGACTGATTAAATACTTTTTTTTAAATTATGATATACTTTTAAGTTAGTGGGGGGTAGGTATAGTGTAAGTCTCTAAGGAATTTTGGAAGCAAGACTTTCAGGACCTTGAAGGACTAGCTGCTAAGGTTACTTTTAGGGGTGCCTCAGTGGCTCATTCGCTAAGCGTCCAACTTTGGCTCAGGTCATGATCTCGCGGGTTCGTGAGTTTGAGCCTCACGTCGGGCTCTGTGCTGAGAGCTCAGAGCCTGGAAACTTTCAGATTCTGTGTCTCACTCTCTCTCTGCCTCTCCCCTGCTCGCACTCTGTCCCTTTCTCTGTATCTCAAAAATAAACGTTAAAATTTTTTTTTTAAACTTTTTTTTTCAACGTTTATTTATTTTTGGGACAGAGAGAGACAGAGCATGAACGGGGGAGGGGCAGAGAGAGAGAGGGAGACACAGAATCGGAAACAGGCTCCAGGCTCTGAGCCATCAGCCCAGAGCCCGACGCGGGGCTCGAACTCACCGACCGAGAGATCGTGACCTGGCTGAAGTCGGACGCTTAACCGACTGCGCCACCCAGGCGCCCCAACGTTAAAAATTTTTTGAAAAAATAAAACAAAAGCATTTAGGCACTAAAGCAGCCATGTGTTGCTTGAGAAAAGCCACACTCTGCATGTTTCAGGTGTCTCTCACTGGGCTGCAACCTGTAAGGAGATTTAACTTAAGCTACATTTCTCCTGCCTTTGTTTCCCTCATCAGTGGGAAGGAGGGAGCCACTGTGAGTTCTTGAGCAGGAGTGCAAAAAGAGAAGTGTGGAGTTTTAGAAGGGCCATCCCAGCAGCAGTCAGTAACTAAAGTGCAGGAAAATCACACACCTATCACATATCGCCCTGCTCCTCACATGGGTCAAATAAAGAAAAATATTTAGCAGAGGCCAGGCCACACTGCCTGTCTGCTCATGTGTTAAATGTGTGCTTTGGGTTGTAGTAGGCAAGTAACTGGTCATCGGTGGCCGCTGTGACTGGGGATTTGGCTCTACGATCTGACCGTTTGGTGACCTCTGTGAATGAACGAGCGGGTGGATGTTGGGAAAGAGACAAACAGGGCATCTGGGCTATTTGTCGGTACTTGCTGTGGCTGTTGCCCCAGAGCTAACAGTATGTGTCTCTGTGTCTAATTCAGCTTGCAATGTGTGGGTGCTTAATGTTTTCCCATCCTCAGGGGGGCATCAACAAATTCTTCTGCAAAGTCTCCTAAATTAAAGGAGCTCTCTTCTGACTGGCGTGTAGAGAGAAATATGCACTTGTACAAATTAAATATTCTCCAAATTCCAGGAAAATGAGGATATGGAACTTTTAACCCTTTAAGTGTGCTTGATTTGGAAATATTCTTCTTTTAGAAACTAAGAGAATCCAAGTCACATAATTAAGGTAAATCTTTGGCAGATGAGACTAGTTTAATAGTTTGGGTTTAATAAAAGCAATCGTGTTTTCTCTGATTATCAACATTCAGTATAATACAAGTATACATTTGATTCTACTTGGGTTTTTTTTTTCCTAAATTTATGCAGGTTTGCTGATCAAAGAAACTGCTACTGCTCCAACATAATGTTTAAGATTATGAAAAATGTATATTTGTCTTTGACTAAAACAAATCATAATTCCCATAAATTTGTTTCAACAGCAGTTATGTATTGTAGTATGTCCACTTGAAGATAATTTCCAAGATCTTTGAATAACTGAAACCTTGGACTGATAGTAAATTTGATTAATTCATGGATATTCATTGGATTCCCAGATCATTTCTTTAAAAAGAACCTTTTTTAGAATGTTTATTTTTTGAGAGAGAGAGAGAGAGCACGTGCATGAGCATGTGAGCAGGGAAGGGGCAGAGAGAGGGAGACAAAGGATACGAAGCAGGCTCCACGCTGTCAGCGCAGAGCCCTATGTAGGACTTGAACTCACAAACCCGTGAGATCATGACCTGAGCCGAAATCAAGAGTCAGCCGCTCGACCAATTGAGCCACCCAGGTGCCCCCAGATCATTTAAAAAAATTTTTTAATATTTATTTTTTGAGGGAGAGAGGGACACACACAGAGTGTGAGCAGGGGAGGGGCAGAGAGAGACAGAGAGAGACAGAATCTGAAGCAGGCTCCAAGCTCTGAGCTGTCAGGTCAGAGCCCAATGCAGGGCCTGAACCCATAAACTATGAGATCATGACCTGAGCTGAAGTCAGACGTTTAACCGACTGAGCCACCCTGGCGCGCCCCCTATCCCAATCATTTTTAAGTAAGACAGAAAAATGAAACATTAAGCATTATTTTCAGTTAATACACTTTTGCTTCTTATTTTTATATGCTACAGAGAGGCTCTTATCTTTGGATCTGTCAATGAACATGTTCATTTTTTGCCACTTTGGGGTTTTATTTAAGATTTTATTTTTAAGTAATCTCTACACCCAATATGGGGCTTGAACGCACAACCCCAAGATCAAGATTCACATGCTCTTGGGGTGCCTGGGTGGCTCAGTCGGTTAAGCATCAGACTTCGGCTCAGGTCATGATTTTGCGGTCTGTGAGTTCAAGCCCTGCATCGGGCTTTGTTCTGACAGCGCAGAGCCTGGAGCCTGCTTCAGATTCTGTCTCCCTCTCTCTCTGCCCCTCCCCTGCTCACTCTCTCTCTCTCTCTCTCTCTCTCTCTCTCTCTCTCTCTCAGAAAATAAACACTTTAAAAAACTTAAAAAAAAAAAAGATTCACATTCTCTACCCAGTGAAACAGACAGGCACCCCCATTTTTGCCACTTTGAAAAGTCATATAAGAGCTGTGTGTAGCTATAGAAAGCTGGGGTAAATGTAGTCATGAGCTCTGTTAATTGGCTGTGAAATAGAAGTTAGTTACTTTAGCTAAAAATTGTAATTAACAGAGCACTTGGCTGGCTCAGTTGGAAGGGCATCTGACTCTTGGTCTGAGGGTCGTGAGTTCAGGCCCCATGTTGGGTAAAGAGATTTCTTAAATAAATAAAAAAGTTTTAAAAAATGTAATTAACGTAAGTGGTTGCAACTCCACTTAGGAGCAATGTGTGTGTGTGTGTGTGTGTGTGTGTGTGTGTGTGTGTTGCAAGGAAACAAAGTAAAAGCAATGATTCACAAAAGTTTTGGTCTCCTATCCCCTTTAGAGTCTTAGGACTTACTGAGGACCTCAAAAAGCTTTGATTTACATAGGTTATATCTTTTGATGTTTGCCAGGTTAGAAATGAAAACTGAGAAAGTTTTAAATATTTATTGATTCATTTGATGATGGCAATGCTGAATGCATTGCATGTTTAACATAAATCATGACTTAGTATTATTATGAAATTAGTTCTGACTTTTTGGGCCCCCTGACATCGTCCTCAATTAAGTATCAGTTCATTCCAGAGTATGAAAGAGATAATGAAGGACAAATGTTGGTAAGTGAATTTTTATTTGCCTTGGTTTACAATATCTGAGGCTCAGGGCACCTGAGTGGCTCAGTCCGTTAAGCATCTGACTCTTGGTTTTGGCTCAGGTCATGATCTCATGGTTTGTGGGGTCGGTCCCCGCATCGGGCTCCACGCTACTGGTGTGGAAACTGCTTTGGATTCTCTCTCGCTTGCACTCTCTGCCCCTTCCCACCTCCCGTGCGCCCTCCCTCTCAAAATAAATAGATAAACTTAAAAAAAAAGTTCTTTATGATATCTGAGTCTCAGAAGGATCTATGTGATGTGTTCTTAGTATCGTTCGCTCAATTTTGATGGGCTTCTTTGCTCATTTCCTTGGTTTGTTGTTTATTGCCTTTGCCCACACCATGAATGGTTATTCTTTTTTTTTAAGTCTTTATTTTAATTCCAGTATAGTTAACATCCAGTGTGACATTTGTTTCAGGTGTACAGTGTAGTGATTCCGCACTTCCATACATTACCTAGTGCTCATCACGACAAGTGCCCTCCTGAATCTCCATCACCTATTTCACCCATCCCCCTCTCCCTCTGGTAACCGTCAGTTTGTTCTCTATAGTTAAGAGTCTGTTTCTTGCTCTGTCTCTCTCTCTCTCTCTCTTATTTCCCCCCTTTGCTCGTTTGTTTTCTTTCTTAAATTCCACATATGAGTGAAATCCTATGGTATTTGTCTTTCTCTGACTTATTTCACTTAGCCTAATACTCTGTGGCTCCATCCACATTGTTGCAAATGGCAAGATTTCAATGAATGGTTATTCTTTACTTTCTGTCTAATCTGCCTAGACAGCAAAGCCTAGGCTTTACCAGACTAACTTGTTGTGCTTTATATTGGCTTTTTTCTGTCCTTCATTTTCTGAAGGAAAAAAAAAAAGGAATGAATTTTTCTCAAGTTCTTTGCCATCATGTTGCTTTCTCGGTTTATGTTTTTATGTTTTATTGTTAAAATGTTTTTTAATGTTTATTTATTTTTGACAGAGAGAGAGAGACAGAGCATGAGCAGGGGAGGGGCAGAGAGAGAGGGAGACACAGAATCTGAAGCAGGCTCCAGGCTCTGAGCGGTCAGCACAGAGCCCGACATGGGGCTCGAACCCACAGACCGCAAGATCATGACCTGAGCTGAAGTCAGACACTCAACTGACTGAGCCACCCAGGCGCCCCTATATTTTATTGCTAAACAAGTAACCACTATTATTTCTCAAGCACCTATGATCTTATCTTCATCAAGTGTCCAAATCTCTAACAACATCTTTGATTTTTGCCTCCCCCAAATCAGGCCTAATTATAGAAAAAATAAATAAAATAAAATAAAATAAAATAAAATAAAATAAAATAAAATTCAATCTTTAGGATCTTCTTTGCATCTGAAACCATCTTTGAGATGTCACACAGGGTCCCTGGGAATTCACAAAGATCTCTTCTTGGGCACCTGAATGGCTCAGTTGGAGGAGTGTGCGACTCTTGATCTTGGGGTTGTGAGTTGAAACCCCACATTGGGTGTAGAGATGACTTAAATAAATAAAAACTTTCATAAAGAAACAAATACCAACAAAAACCCCCAAAGATCTCTTCTTTTGCTTTATAAAAAAAAAAAAAGATGCTAGAAATACTTCAGCTTATCTGATGTGTTGCTATCAATGAGTTGCATGGGAAAAGTTGGCAAATCAGAAGAGATCCTTAGGCTTCCCTAGGTTAAATTTGTATGGTTGGAGCACCTGGGTGGCTCAGGCAGTTTAGCGTCTGACTCTTTATTTTGGCTCAGGTCATGATCTCATGGTGCATGAGTTCGAGCCCTGCATCAGACTCTGCACTGGTGATACAGAGCCTGCTTGGAATTCTCTCTCTCTCCCTCTCTCTGCCCCTTCCTCTCTCTCTCTCTCAAAATAAACTTTTAAAAATAAATTTGTATGGTTAGAATATTATTAATATAAATATTTTAGAAAGTAGTATATGGTTCATGGGAAGTCCCTGGAGATGTGTGCCCTTGCTTTTCAGGAGGGAGCTCAGAGGAAACACTAACCAAAACTCTTATGAAATATTTCCGTTGACTTTTCCTATATTTGTCAAAGTCCTGCTGGCACTTTGCCTGCCGGTGTTAGATGACAGCAATATAGAGTTATTAGCTATAACATCAGTTATCGTGACATTGTAAATGTTTATTTGGTCACAACCTTACTTCTTATATTTCAATCTCACATCTTCTAGGCCAGTTGTTCTCAATGCTCATCAGACTTAGTTATAAAGTTTTATTAAAATACAGATGTTGGGGCGCCTGGGTGGCACAGTCAGTTAAGCGTCCGACTTCAGCCAGGTCACGATCTCGCGGTGCGGGAGTTCGAGCCCCGCGTCGGGCTCTGGGCTGATGGCTCAGAGCCTGGAGCCTGTTTCCGATTCTGTGTCTCCCTCTCTCTCTGCCCCTCCCCCGTTCATGCTCTGTCTCCCTCTGTCCCAAAAATAAATAAACGTTGAAAAAAAAATTTTTTTAATAAAAAAATTAAAAAAAAAATAAAATACAGATGTTTAGGGATGCCTGGGTGGCTCAGTCGGTTAAGCATCCGACTTCAGCTCAGGTCATGATCTCACAGTCCGTGAGTTCGAGCCCCACGTCGGGCTCTGTGCTGACAGTGCAGAGCCTGGAGCTTGCTTTGGATTCTGTGGTCTTCCTCTCTCTCTGCGCCTCCCCCATTCATGCTCTGTCTCTTTCTCAAAAATAAATAAACATTACAAAAAAAAATACAGATGTTTAGGGGCGCCTGGGTGGCTCAGTGTGTTAAGTGTCCAAGTTCGGTTCAGGTCATGATCTCATGGTTCATGAGTTTGAGCCCCACGTCGGGCTCTGTGCTGACAGCTCAGAGCCTGGATCCTGCTTCGGATTCTGTGTCTCCCTCTCTCTCTGCCCCTCCCCTGCTCACTCTGTCTCTCTCTCTCTCTCTCTCTCTCTCTCTCTCAAAAATAAACAGTAAAAAAAAACCTTAAAAAATACAGGTGTTTGGAACTTGCTCCCGACTTACTGAATTGCTTTACTTGTTATTCTTGTCATATTATGTATACTATGCCTCAAGCTTATTACATCTCAACATTTTTTTCTTCTATAAAACTTTTAGGGGCACCTGGGTGGCTCAGTCGGTTAAGTATCCGACTTTGGCTCAGGTCATCATCTCATGGTTCATGGGTTCGAGCCCCGCGTAGGGCTCTGTGCTGACGGTGCAGAGCCTGCTTGGGATTCTCTTTCTCCCTCTTCCTCTCTCTCTGTCCCTCCCCCACTCGTGCTTTTTCTCTCTCAAAATAAATAAATAAACTTAAAAAAAAGAATAAAAGACCCTCCTAGTGCTCTTATCACTTGGGAAATTACAAAGGTTTCAGGAGCTCTGTGCCAGAGGGGCAGAGAGAGAGGGGGACCCAGAATCCGAAGCAGGCTTCAGCCTCCGAGCTGTCAGCACAGAGCCCGACGCGGGGCTTAAACTCACGAGCCATGAGATCATGACCTGAGCCGAAGTCGAACGCTCAACCGACTGAGCCACTCAGGTGCCCCTTTTTTTTTAATTTTACTTTTTTTAAAATACTTTTTTAGTGTTTATTTATTATTTTTGAGAGACAGAGACAGTATATTTTCTATTATCACACAGTACCATGGCTCTTTAGAACCTGTTTGTACTGGAAAAACATAGATCTTCTTGCCTCTTCAAGTCCCTAATACCATTTATTTAATGCTGGTCACATCTTACTCATGACACTGCATCATCCATTAGACTGCCCATCAACACTGGCTCCAGTGACTCCTCCTACAGAAGTTGTTCCTGTGTTTTGTTGATAAGGACCACAAAAGCAAGCCTTAGGCAGAGTATGCAGGGAAATGTAAACAATCCTTCATGTTAAATTTGCTGTTTGGAATTTTATGGTATCAGTATAAAAACACACATCTTCTTGGGGCACCTGGGTGGCTCAGTTGGTTAAGCACCTGACTCTTCATCTTGGCCCAGGTCATGATCTCATGATTCATGAGTTTGAGCCCCGCATCAGGCTTTGCACTGACAGTGGGGAGGCTGCATGGGATTCTGTCTCTCCGTCTCTCCATCCCTCGCCTGCTCGCTCTGTGTGTATGTCTGTCTCAAAATAAATAGACTTCATTTTTTTTAAGTTTATTTATTTTGAGAGACAGACATGGCACAAGTGGGGGAGGGGCAGAGAGAGAGGGATGGAGAGAGAGAATTCCAGGCAGGCTCCGTGCCACCAGTGGGGCTCAAACCCACAAACCCACAAACCCACCTGAGCCGAAATCAAGGGTCAGATGCTTAAACGACTGAGCCACCCAGGAGACCCAATAAATAGACTTTTAAAAAAGCCAACATGGGACGCCTGGGTGGCTCAGTCAGTTAAATGTCTGCCTTTGGCTCAGGTCATGATCTTATGGTTCGTGGGTTCAAGCCCCATGTCAGGCTCTCTGCTGTCAGCGCAGAGCCTACTTCGGATCCTCTGTTTCCCTCTCTTTGCCCCTGACTCACCCACTCTCTCTCTCTCAAAAAAAAAAAAAAAAAAAGAAAGAAAGAAAACAAAAAACAACCCAACACATCTTCTAACATCTTCTCTTGAACTCTTTAGCCAATAATCACTGCATTCCTAAAGTGATATCTACCGCAAGCTTAATTGGACCCCTGCCTTCCACATCCCACCACCAGTGGGGAGCATGGGCAGAGGGCCCATGGCAGAGTGAGAAGAGAAGTCCCATTTGTACAGAGAATGTCCATTACTCATCTGGAATGGCTTGAGACTGACCTGGGGGAGCACGATGTCACCACATTGATGAGCAAAGACACCCCGTTGGAGCACTAGTCTCAAAGTCCTTGGAGGAGTTGGACATGGCCAAGAGGACTACCTGACACCCGATGCAGAGCCTGTGGAGGGAGTGACTTCCCTGGGTGCCAGTGGCAACAGACAAACAGGGTCCTGTCCCCACCTCTACCACCCGTGGGTGCTCTTGGCTGGAGGCAGCCGCACAATTGGAATGATGATGTGTAGGGGTTGATACATGGACCTACATATGCAGCTCAAGCCCAAGACTTGGCAGTGGATATAGTTCAAACCTATAGCGTTGAATGTGGCCTATAAAAGAACAAGAGCTGCTCAAAATCAGCCTGCCATCACCATTCCGATGGCCCAGCCTCATGATGTCCTTTGAAAGAAATGCCACACCAGTCAATGGGAGCCGTCACTTGCCAAGGTCGCCCCCCTGGAACTGGCCACGGAGCACTGGGTCAACACCAGAGGTATGAGAAGCGGAGTTCGTCAGGGCATCTGTCTGACCCCGTACGTAAGGTAGGGGGTAAAAGAGCATCTCCAAAAAGGAGAAATGGGGACCAGGGCCCACGTGGGTCCTGGTCCAGACCTGGGGCCCTTCACTCAAGTGGGACTTCTGGCTCCAGCCAGAAACAGCCACCAGAGGGGGTTTTAGACCGCTTTGAGGGAGGCACTCCAAAACATGGGGACCCTGTGACATACATGCAAAATACATTCCATGTAACATATATACTACATATAAAATTCCATTTATTTGTTTATATTTTATTTATTTTTTTTAATTTTTAACGTTTATTCATTTTTGAGAGACAGAGCGTGAGCGGGGAAGGGGCAGAGGGAGGGAGACACAGAATCTGAAGCACGCTCCAGGCTCCCAGCTGTCAGCCCGGAGCCCCACGTGGGGCTCGAACTCACGAACTGCGGGATCATGACCTGAGCCGAAGTTGGACGCTTAACTGACTGAGCCACCCAGGCGCCCCTTATTTATTTATATTTGAGAGAGAGAGAGAGAGAGAGAGAGAAAGAGAGCATGTGAACAGGGGAGAGGGGCAGAGGGGGAGAGAGCGAGAGAGAGAAAGAGAATCTTAAGCAGGCTCCATGCCCAGCACAGAGCCTGACGTGGAGCTCGATCCCACGACCCTGGGGTTGTGACCTGAGCTGAAATCAAGAGTTGGATGCTCAACCAACTGAGCCACCCAGGTGCCCCCCCCCACCATATCATCTTTCTTTAGGAAATTATTAAAGTTAACTTGTAACATATTAGAGTGGTGGTTTTAGAATACATCCGTGAATTCTGTAATATTCCTCCACTCAAGAGATGGTGCTTAGGGGCACCTGGGTGGCTCAGTCTGTTAAGCGTCTGACTTTGGCTCAGGTTGTGATTTCATGGTTTATGGGTTGGAGCCCCACCTCCGGCTCTGCACTGACAGTGCAGAGCCTGCTTGGGATTTCCTCTCTCTCCCTTTCTCTGCCCCTCCCCTGATCATGCTCTCTCTCTCTCTCAAAATAAATAAACTTTAAAAAAAGAGAGATGGTGCTTAATTCCCCTCCACTTGAGCGTGGGCTAGACTTAGTGTCTCACTTTTTTTTTTCAATATATGAAATTTATTGTCAAATTGGTTTCCATACAACACCCAGTGCTTTTCACTTTTTTTTTAATGTTTGTTTATTTTCGACAGACAGAGCATGAGCAGGGAAGGGGCAGAGAGCAATGGAAACACAGAATCCGAAACAGGCTCCAGGCTCCGAGCTGTCAGCGCAGAGCCCGACGCGGAGCTCGAACTCACAAACCGCGAGATGATGCCCTGAGCTGAAGTCGGACACTTAACTGACTGAGCCACCCAGGCACCCCAGTGTCTCACTTTTTTTAATGTTTATTTATTTTTGAGAGAGAGAGAGAGAGAGAGAGAGCAAGCAGAAGCAGGGGAGGGGCAGAGAGAGAGGAAGACACAGAATCTGAGGCAGGCTCCAGGCTCTGAACTGTCAGCACAGAGCCCGATGTGGGACTTGAACTCACAAACTGTGAGATCATAACCTGAGTTGAAGTCAGCCGCTTAAGCAACTGAGCCACCCATGCGCCCCTAGTGTCTCACTTGTAATGAACAGAATTTGGTGCAGTGACGATGTATAACTGCCAACACTAGTTCATAAAAAGCATCCATTAAAGCTTCTTTCTTGCTTGCTCCAGTGTTCACTCATGTGCTGGTGCATGCGCGCTCTCTCTCTCTCTCTTCCTCTCTCTCCCCTGCCCTCCCTCAATTCCATTCTCCCTCTCTCTCTCTCTCCCTGTCTCCCTCTCTTCCTCCTCGCTCTTCCTTCCCCCTCCCTGCTCTAGGAGAAGCCAGACATCATGTGTGAGGACATATCAGGAAGCCCTGTGGAGGGGCCCATGTGGTCAGGAACTGAGGCTTTCTGCCAACAGTCATATGACTGAGGCTCAAAAGCAGATCCTTCTGTGCAAATGAGCCTTTAGTGAGACCACAGCCCCAACCACCATTCTGGCTGAAATCTCACAAGAGAGCTGGAGTCAGAAGCACCCAGCTAAGGCACTCCTGAACTGCTGGCCCTCTGAAAACGTGCAAGATAATACACTTTTGTGGTTTTAAGCCACTGAGTTTTGGGGATGATTTTGCACCACAAAAGATAGCTAGCACAAATACTATTGGTTCAAAATGTTCAGTAAAGCTTCATAAATTCGGGCCTCCAGTTCAAGGGTGGGTGAATGGAGAAAACAGAGGGGGATTTATTTAGTTTCTGAAATGGAAAGATCTTCATGTTTAAGTTTGTCAGCTGCTACCATTTGTATAGAGGTTGTGCTAATAACAGTTCTATATCATTCTTAAAGCCCTGCCAAAGAGCTATTGAATAATTCTCATTCACCATGAGTTATTGGATATATTTAAAAACATGAAACTGAATTTAGAGACTATACTTAATCTATAATTAAAGCTTGCAGGGACACCTGGGTGGCTCAGTCAGTTAAGCATCTGACTTCGGCTCAGGTCATGATCTCACAGTTAATGAGTTCCAGCCCCACATAGGGCTCTGAGCTGACAGCTCGGAGCCTGGAGCCTGCTTTGGCTTCTGTGTCTTCCTCTTGCTCTTTGCCCCTCCCCTGCTTGTGCTCTGTCTCTCTCAAAAGTAAATAATTATCTTTCCCGCTAATCTGGGTGTTTGTTTATATTTTTGTACAGAGATTGCTTTCCATAGACACACTCAAAGACTCACCAGAGTTATTACGCAGATTGAGGGATAAGGCAGAGCCATGAGATGTCAGGACCTGGGGTTCCTGGGTCAAGGATGGGAGGAGAACCACCTGACCATTAGGAATACCCATTTTAGACTTTACTGCTTCCTGGAATCACCTCCCAGGACTAGGATGAGGCAAATAAGTGTCTAGAGTGCAGAATTTTATTTTTTTTATTTTTTTAAGGTTTTATTTTTGGGGCACCTGGGTGGCTCAGTCAGTTGAGCGTCTGACTCTTGGTTTTGGCTTGGGTCATGATCTTGGCACATTTCATGGGATCAAGCCTCATGTCAGGCTCTGTGCTGACAGCTCTCTGGGGTTCTCTCTCTACCTCCCTCTCTCTGTCCCTCCCCCACTTGTGCGTGTGTGCACACGCACGCACACACACACAAACTTTCAAAAATAAATAAACTTTAAAAAATTTATTTTGGGGTAATCTCTACACCCGAAGTGGGGCTCGAACTCACAACCCTGAGATCAAGAGTGTCTATAGTGGAGAGAAAGAATCACAAGAGATAATGCATGTGATGTACTTACCATGGTGCCTGCAACATAACAAGTGCTCGGTGAAAATTAGAAGCTACTGTCAATAATCATTATTATTGAACAATGAGGTATCTTGGTACACCTGAAACAGGATGTTGTGGGTTGAATTGTGCCCCTCCGCCAGAAAGATACAGTTGACCCTTGGACAATGCAAGGGTTAGGGGCCCCAATCCCCTGCACAGTTGAAAATCCTTGTATAGGGATGCCTGGGAGGCTTAGTCGGTTAAGCATCTGATTCTTGATTTTGGCTCACATCATGATCTCATGGTTCATGAGATCGAGCCCCATGTCAAGCTCTGTGCTGACAGCACAGTCTGTTTGGGATTCTCTGTCTCCCTCTCTCTCTGTCCCTCCCCTGCTCTCTCTCTCTCTCTCTCTCTCACACACACACACACACACTCTCTCTCTCTCTCTCTCTCTCAAGATAAATAAATAAACGTTTTTTAAAAAACGGAAATCCATGTATAACTTTTGACTCCCCCCCAAATTAACTACTAAGAGCCTAATGTTTTTTTAATGTTTATTTATTTATTTTGAGAGAGAAAGAGAGAGAGAGAAGGGTAGGGACAGAGAGAGAGGGGAGAGAGAATCCCAAGCAGGCTCCATGCTGTCAGCACAGAGCCAGACATGGGGCTCAAACTCATGAACCGTGAGATCATGACCTGAGCTGAAACCAAGAATTGGACACTTAATCGACTAAGCCACCCAGGTGCCCAGAGGCCTGTTGACAAGAAACCTTACTGATAACATAAACTGTTGGTTAATACATATTTTTTATGTTTTATGTATTACACACTATATTCTGAAAATTAAATAAACTAGAGAAAATGTTATTAGGAAGATCATAAGGAAGAGAAAACACATTTACGGTACTGTCCTTTTTTATCAAAAAATCTACGGGCACCTGGCTGTCTCAGTCGTAAGAGCATGTGACTCTTGGTCTCAGGGTTGTGAGTTTGAACCCCATGCTGGGTATAGAGATTACTTATATAAATAAATAAATAAATAAACAAACAAACAAACAAACTTTAAAAAATCTGCATATAAGTGGACTCATGCAATTCAAACCCTTGTTATTTCAACTGTATGTTCAAGTCCTAACCCCTAGTACCTGCGGATGTGACCTTATTTGGAAATCAGATTGTTACAGATGTAAGTTAAGATGAGGTCATACAGGATTAGGGTGAGCCCTAAATCTAATCACTGGTTTCCTTATAAGAGACATGGGGAGCGGGGGTGCCTGGCTGGCTCAATCAGTAGAGTGTGAGACTCTTGATCTCAGAGTTGTAAGTTTGAGCCCCACATTGGGTATAGAGACTACTTAAAAATAAAATCTTTTTAAAAAGAGAGGGAGAGAGGGGTGCCTCGGTGGCTCAGTTGGCTCTTGGTTTTGGCTCAGGTCATAATCTTACAGCTTTGTGAGTTCAAGCCCCGTACTGGGTTCTGTGCTGGCAGTGCGGAGCCTGCTTGGGATTCTCTCTCTCTCTCTCTCTCTCTCTCTCTCTCTCTCTCTCTCACTCTCTCTCTGCCCCTCCCCCACTTGTGCTCTCTCTGTCTCTCTCAAATAAAGTAAACTTTAAAAAAATAAGAAGAAAAGAGATAGAGATACACACAGGGAGAATGTCATGTGACATATCACAATAGAGGCAGAAATCAGAGCGATGCATCAGCAAGCTGGGAAGCACCAAAGATTGCTGGGAGTCACCAGAAGCTGGACGAGGCAAGAAAGGATGTCCCTCTTAGAGCCTTCAGAGGGAGCATGGCTCTGCCGACACCTTGATTTCAGACTTCTGACCTCCAGAACCATGAAATAATAAGTTTCTGTTGTTTTAAGAGAAAAAGACTCTGCAAACATTTACTGGGAGCCTACTCTGCACCAGACCCTGGAGATACCATGGTGAGTCGGGTAAGGACCGTGTCTCTGAGGAGTGGGTAGCAACACCGGCAAGAAAGCAACGGATGGAGGGGCTTTGAGAACGATGGCGTGGTAGTATGTGGGAGATGCTTTGTGTCTGGGTTCGACACACACAAAAAAGGGAAAAGGTGCATGGGGCTAGGTCTAGAGGGAGCCAGGAGCAAGGCTCTAAGGCTCTTCTCCCAGTGGACTCACACATGACACACTTAATTCTTCCAGCAATAAACTGTGACAGCACATCTGAAATATTGTCTGCGGGGAAACTCAAAGATTTTTTTTTTTAATCAGGGGCCAGTTACGTGGTCACCCTTTGGCCAGCGTGTACAAAAATCCCAGATCCCCAGAAGGAAAGCAGGTGTTCAGCAGAAACCACAGTGTTTGTACAGTTTAGGCACAGCGAGTCACTCATCATTTAGAGAATGGTGGGAACCCTCCTGAAATCTAAGTTGCCACCTGTAGCTGTCAGCTTGGGCCGCCATACGGGATACCACAAACTGGGTGGCTTAAACAACAGAAATTTCCTTTCTCACAGTTCGGGAGGCTAGAAGTCTGAGATCAAGGTGTCACCAAGGTTGGTTTCTGGGGAGGACCATCTTCCTGATTTACAGACAACCATCTTCTTGCTATGTTCTCACATGGCCTGTCCTCTATGTGTGCACGGGCAGAAAGAGAGAGATGTCTGGGAGAGATCTCTTCTTATAAAGACACCAGTCCTATTGGATTAGGACCCCTCTTATGACCTTATTTAACCTTGATACTGCCTCAAATGCTCCATCTCCAAATACTGTCACATTGGGGGGTCAGGGCTTCAACATAGGAATTTGGGAGGGGTGGGGGGGGACACAATTCAGTTCATAACACTAACCAAAGGCCAACTTCACAAGCAGGTCTTTCTTAAAAAGATTGTTAACGCTTATTCATTTTTGAGAGGCAGAGAGTGACCAAGCACAAGCAGGGGAGGGCCAGAGAGAGAGGAGACACAGAATCCGAAGCAGGCTCCAGGCTCTGAGGTGTCAGCACAGAGCCCGATGCGAGGCTTGAACTCACGAACCGTGAGATCATGACCTGAGCCAAAGCTGGACACTTAACCAACTGAGCCACCCAGGTACCCCATGAACAGGTCTTTCTAAGGACAACAGTCTCCAGACTGCTATGCTAACTCTTCCCTGCATAAGCTCCACACCAGATTCTGGAAGCCTTGAAATGACTGCTAATTACATTGCTCCATGGGAGGAAGGGGGCCCCATTTGGTGCTTGTAGTCTAGATTACAATAGCTCTGTCCCCGTGTGTTGAGAACCCTCCTGTTACCTTGGCCACAGCTATGAGACCAGAAATTGATGTGTGAGCAGAAGGCAACCCAACGTGGACATGATCTAACAACTCCCCCCGACATGGACATGCATATTGGGGTGACAGTGATCAAAACCTCTGAGAAGTGACATGAGTGGGAGGCATGATAGACAGCAGTTGATGACGTGAGTTTTGGAGTAAGACAGTGAAGTTCAAGCTGGATTGAACTTCACTCTCTGAAGCTCTTATTGGCATGACCCATGCTGCTATTTCAGAAATATTTGAATAATGCTTTATTTTTTTAAAGATGTTATTATCGGGGCGCCTGGGTGGCGCAGTCGGTTAAGCGTCCGACTTCAGCTAGGTCACGATCTCCCGGTCCGTGAGTTCGAGCCCCGCGTCGGGCTCTGGGCTGATGGCTCAGAGCCTGGAGCCTGTTTCTGATTCTGTGTCTCCCTCTCTCTCTGCCCCTCCCCCGTTCATGCTCTGTCTCTCTCTGTCCCAAAAAAATAAATAAACGTTAAAAAAAATTTTTTTAAGATGTTATTATTAAGCAATCTCTACATGCAACATGGGGCTTGAACCTAAGACCCTGAGATCAAGAGTTGCACACTCCACCAAATGAGCCAGCCAGGCACCCCAATATTTGAAGAATGCTTTCAATGAATGCTTGCCCTTGGTGGACTTAATGTGTCAAGTCCCAGTTTCATCCTTTGCAAAACTTACGATGGTAATAATATTCTCACAAAACTGTATAATATGTTCAATGATTAAAGTTCCTGGGGCACCCAGCTGGCTCAGTGGGTGGAGCGGGAAACCCTTGGTCATGAGTTCGAGCGCCACGTTGGGTGTAGAGATTAAAAATAAAATCTTAGGGGCGCCTGGGTGGCTCAGTCGGTTAAGCGTCCAACTTCAGCTCAGGTCATGATCTCACGGTCCGTGAGTTCGAGCCCTGCGTCGGGCTCTGGGCTGATGGCTCAGAGCCTGGAGCCTGCTTCCGATTCTGTGTCTCCCTCTCTCTCTGCCCCTCCCCCGTTCATGCTCTGTCTCTCTCTGTCTCAAAAATAAATAAACGTTAAAAAAAATTTTTTTTTAAATAAATAAAATCTTTAAAAAAATCCGTCAGGGACAAAGGACCGTGAACTGTGGGTCATATGAAGGCTGATGATTTCCTAGTTATGCTGAGCTGTTCCAGGGCTGCACTGAGCCATCAGCTTTGGAAGTTACGGAATTCCAAATGTCCAGGTGGCACGATGAGACAGCAAGAATATTCGTGATCTTCCCATATGTTCTCGTGAATCCTTGTAACAAATCTCCAGCATTAACAATATGTGTAGATTTGTAGTAGCTGGTTTCCCGGAAGCCTAAAGAAAAGGAGCACCCACACAAACACCAACTGACAACATAGCAAATGGCCAGAAAGCAAAGAACGACATAGTTCAGAATTTAGCACTGGAAATGCAGAATAATTCCAGAAGCACTTCTAATGCTAAATGGGACAGTTCATAATAATGCTCTTTCATAACTCTGTATGTACTTAAATTTTTTTTTAATGTTTATTTTCTTGAGAGGGAGACAGAGCACGAATAGGGGAGGGGCAGAGAGACACACGGAAGCAGGCTCCAGGCTCTGAGCTGTCAGCACAGAGCCCAACGCGGGGCTCGAACTCACAAACCAAGAGATCATGACCTGAGCCGAAGTCAGATACTTAACTGACTGAGCCAACCAGGCACCCCAATCTTTATGTACTTAGAGTGGCAAGATGCAAAATGTATAACTTCCAGGAAATGCAAGAGATAAATGGTGGAAACACAACAGCAGCAGGAGACTTTATATATTTATCAGCCTAGGGTAGACACAGCAAATATAGTATAATAGGGGCACCTGGCTGGCTCCATCAGAAGAGCATGGGACTCTTGATCTCAGGGGTCATGAGTTTGAGCCCCACATTGGGTGTACAGATTACTAAAAAAAAATAGTATAATTAATAAAACTACATCAACTTTATTCTCTTATAACCATGAATGGCTCTTTTAGTAAGTGACTATGGAACATTAAAAATCATTGACCCTCAGGCTGACTCAGTCTGTGACTCAGTCTGTGGAGCATGTGAGTCTTGATCTCAGGGTTGTGAGGTCGAGCCCCACGTTTGGTGTAGAGATTACTTAAAAATAAAAATTCTTAAAAATAATAATAATCAGGGGCACCTAGATGGCTCAGTCCGTTGAGTGTCTGACTTCGGCTCAGGTCATGATCTCACGGTCAGTAAATTCAAGCCCCGCGTCGGGCTCTGTGCTGACAGCTCAGAGCCTGGAGCCTGCTTCGGATTCTGGGTCTCCCTCTCTTTCTGCCCCACCCCCACTCACACTCTGTTCTCTCTCTCAAAGTTGAATAAAACGTTAAAAAAAGTAATAATCATTGACCCTCATATTAAGCCACAAAGAAAAGTTTAATAAATTCCCAAAAGGAGAATGGGTACACACCACATTCTCCGACCATAATGCAATCAACTTAGATTCTTTTTTAATAGTTTGGAAAAAAACTAAAACAAAATATCTCTTCAATAACTCTTGCATCAATATATCAACAAACCAAAATAGTCAAGAAATCTAGAATAAGAATATTTAAAATTTTTCTGTAATGAAAACATTACACATCAAAATGTATAGAGTATAGCTAAACGTGATCTCAGAGCAAAATTAATAGTTTAAGATATACTATACAAGTTATGTTGAGAAATTTCTAAACGACTAACTATACCAAAACCCAAATCAGTAGACAAGTGATAAGCTGAGAGAGACATATGCAATACAAGAAAGACAACAAAGGGTGCCATATTGTGATTTATAAAGAATTTGGTCATTCCTTTCTCACATATATTTGGTCTTTGTCCAGGGTTCCTGACTCACAGCTCTGTGAACTCTTGGAATTTCCTAAGTGAGGGAAGCGGAAAAGGTGTCTTTTGTTATGTTAACAAAGAGACTTTGGAAAACACCTTAGGATAGGGGCTGGTTGCCAAGGGAACCCACCCTGTGTTTAGAAGTTTGGAAACTTCAAAATAAACATTAAAAAATTTTTAAAAGGGTGGGGGGCGCCCGGGTGGCTCAGTCGGTTAAGCGTCCGACTTTGGCTCAGGTCATGATCTCGTGGTTCATGAGTTACAGCCCATTGTCAGGCTCTGTGCTGACAGGTCAGAGCCTGGAACCTGCTTCAGATTCTGTCCCCCTCTCTCTCTGCACCCCCGCCCCCCCGCTCATGTTCTGTCTCTCTCTCCCAATAATAAATAAACATTAAAATTAAAAAAAAAAAAATGTTTCACTGAGTTCTGTGAGCCGCTCTAGAAAATTAGTGGAACCGAAGGAGGGGGTGGTGGGAACTTCCAATCTGTAGGCCTTGCCCATTCTCCTTAGGATGGTGACCTTGCCTAAACCAACAGATTCCTTCCTAATAATTTCCTTTTCTCTACTCCCTCTCTGCCTTTACTTATTTTTTTTTTTTTAGAAGAGGGTGTATGGGGGTGGGAGGAAGGAGCAGAGGGAGAGTGAGAGAACTTCTCATTTCAGAGCCTGACATGGGGCTCATGGGGCTGAGACTCACGGGACTCATGGGTCTCCATCCCACGACCCTGGATTCATGACCCGAACCGACATCAAGGATCAAATGCTCAACTGACTGAGACACCTAGGTGCCACCCCCCTGCCTTTAAAAACCTTTCCTTTTCCGTAGCCCTTTGGAGCTCCCCTCTACTTGTTAGACCAGATGCTGCCCAATTCATGAATCAATTAATAAAGCCCATTAGATAATTTAAAATTTATTCAGTTACATTTCTGTTATTTAACAATATAAAATAGTAATACAAAATGAAAAGTCAATTAAAAAAGTAAGATAGGGGCGCCTGGGTGGCGCAGTCGGTTAAGCGTCCGACTTCAGCCAGGTCACGATCTCGCGGTCCGTGAGTTCGAGCCCCGCGTCGGGCTCTGGGCTGATGGCTCAGAGCCTGGGGCCTGTTTCCGATTCTGTGTCTCCCTCTCTCTCTGCCCCTCCCCGTTCATGCTCTGTCTCTCTCTGTCCCCCCCCAAAAAAATAAATAAATAAACGTTGAAAAAAAAAATTAAAAAAAAAAAAGTAAGATAAAATAGGGGCGCCTGGGTGGCTCAGTCGGTTAAGGGTCCAACTTCAGCTCAGGTCATGATCTCACAGTTTGTGGGTTCAAACCCCATGTCAGGCTCTGTGCTGACAGCTCAGAGCCTGGAGCCAGCTTCTGATTCTGTTTCTCCCTCTCTCTCTCTCCCCCTCCACCACTCATGCTCTGTCTCTCTCTCTCTCTCTCTCTCAAAAATAAATAAACATTTTTTAAAATTTTTTAAAAAAGATAAAATGGCTTCTTATGGGATGATGGGGACAGTAGAAGAGGGAAGAGACAGGAGGAGAAGGTAGATTTCTCTGAACATGCCACACTACTATTGGGTTTGGAACCATGTAAATACAATAATTGTATTATACAATTATATTCTACTTTAAAAGTCTTGTCATACCCCAAAACAAGAAGTTATCGAAGATTACTGGGATTGTATCAACCAAGTTTGTTTGTTTGTTTGTTTGTTTGTTTGTTTTTAAAAGTTTATTTATTTTGAAAGAGAGCACAAGCAGACGAGGAGCAGAGAAAAGGAGAGACAGAATTCCAAGCAGGCTCCGTGCCATCAGCGCAGAACCCAATGCGGGGCTCGAACTCACAAATGGTGAAATCCTGACCTGGGCTGAGACCAAGAGTTGGATGCTTAACCAACTGAGCCACTTAGGTGCCCCCATATCAACCAAGTTTAAAAGGCTCCCGCTGGCCAAAGATGGATCAGTCCAAGCACCAAAAAGAATAGTAACTGCAATGGATTGAAATACATCAACTGGCCATGAGATCATAATGACGCTAAAAAATATCATCGGCCACGTTTGGAGGATGCTAGTGAACCAGCGCATTATTCTGAGAGGTGGCACATAATGAGAGGTAAAAAAAAAAAAAAAGTACCTGACTAGGTTATCGATATTAAAAAATTATTGTTGGGGCGCCTGGGTGGCTCAGTTGGTTGAGCATCCGACTTTGGCTCAGGTCATGATCTCACAGTCTGTGAGTTCAAGCCCCGCGTCAGGCTCTGTGCTGACAGCTAGGAGCCTGGAGACTGCTTCAGATTCTGTGTCTCCCTCTCTATGCCCCTCCCCCACTCACACTCTGTCTCTCTTTCTCAAAAAAAAAATAAACATTAAAAAATATTGTTGGGGCGCCTGGGTGGCGCAGTCGGTTAAGCGTCCGACTTCAGCCAGGTCATGATCTCATGGTCCGTGAGTTCGAGCCCCGCGTCGGGCTCTGGGCTGATGGCTCAGAGCCTGGAGCCTGTTTCCGATTCTGTGTCTCCCTCTCTCTCTGCCCCTCCCCCGTTCATGCTCTGTCTCTCTCTGTCCCAAAAATAAATAAACGTTGAAAAAAAAATTTAAAAAAAAAATAAAAAATATTGTTTAATTTTTGAGATAGGACAATGATATAGGGCTAACTTGTTCAGAAATTATTGCTCATAGCAACATGTTGAAGTATTTATGGATAAGATGAAACAGTATCTGGGTTTGTTTCAAAGTAATCCCGTGGAGGGGCACCTGGTTGGTTCAGTCGGTTCAGCTTCCAACTCTTGATTATGGCTCAGGTCATGCTCTCAGTGTCATGGGATTGAGGTTCCCATTGGGCTCAGCGCTGAGTGTGGAGCCTGCTTGGGATTCTCTCTCTCCCTCTCTCCCCTCCCTCCCTCTTAAAAATAAATAAACATTTAAAAAAAACCCAAAGTAATCCAGTGGGGGTGGAGAAGTGGGTCAAGGCTATGGGTGAAAGAAGTATTTTTGTAAGCTGATAAATGTTGAAACCGGATAATGAATACACAAAGGTCAGTCATACAGTTCTCTATACTTTTCTGTATGTGTGAATTTTTCCATAATAGAAATATAATTCTATAAGGAGGCAAAGGTGTAAGCAGTGGTTTATACCTATACGGAGAGCCTGACTCAGGCCCACGTTGCTAACTATGATGTCTTAAATTGTTTTGTTTGGTTATGGAAAACAAAAAAGGCAGGAAAGTCATGAAGTTTTTGTCAGCCTGGGGAAGAACTCTAAGTTTTTGCCCACAATTCCTACCCAAAGATGGAGTATGGGCAAACACATGGTGATCTAGAATTCTATGTCATTTCTCGCAGAAGTGAAAGGAGCTTCTGGAGCCAGATAGCCTGGGTGCAAACGTCGGTTCTGCCACTTACTGTGTGGTTCTGGGTAGGTTTCTCAAACTCTCTGTGCTTCAGTTTCTTCATCTACCTACCTCATGGGTTGTTGTGAGGATTAATGAGTTAATATGTGCAAAGTATTTACAACACCGAGTGCCTGGCACATAGTTGGCTATTGTGATCATAGTTGTTGGGGTGTATCGTACAAGGAAGACATGATGACAGATGAGGCGGGAGAAGTGGATAGGGTTGTAGGTTAAAGGAAGGAGTGTGGCTTTGATTTGGCAGGACGTCATTAAAGGGTTTTAAGCAACACTAACAGCTAACACTGCTCATTGGGTACGGAAGCTTCATGTCGTGCAAGTGGTTGAAACATAAATTTCCTATGTGTGCAATTAACCATGAAATGCTTCAGGGCAAGTCGAGAACCTCTGTGTTTACTAGAACCCCAGTAATTCCACATACATACAAAACGCAGTACCATACTAAGCCTAATCTGTCTTTACCCGAAAAAGACAGAGCTGAGCTGCCTTTTCCTTAACAGGAAGTTGATGCCATGTGTCTGGGAAATGACTCATAGGGGGTGACATGACTCAGGATCGTATGAAACTGGGACACCTACAGTTTTATGAAGTCACATTTCGTGCATGCTGTATGTATACTGAATATATCAATGGAGTATGTTCTGAGAGTGTGTTCAAAGCTAGCTCTGATTAAGGGCACTGTGCTTCTAAAGCGCATAATTCCAGGGGCACCAGGCTGGCTCAATTGGTGGAGTTGCACATTTCAACTCTTGATCTTGGGGTCATGAGTTCGAATACCACATTGAGTATAGAAATTACTTAAAAATAAAATCTTAGGGGCACCTGGGTGGCTCGGTTGGTTAAGTGTCTGACTCTTGATTTCAGCTCAGGTCATGATCTCCCAGTTTGTGAGTTCAAGTCCCACATCAGGCTCTGGGCTGACAGTGCAGAGCCTGCATGGGATCCTCTCTCTCTCTCTCTCTCTCTCTGCCACTTCCCTGCTCATGCTCTGTCTCTATCTCTCAAAATAAATAAATACACTTTAAAAAAATAAGATCTTAAAAAAATAAATAAAAGGCATAATTCCAAGGGTGCCTGGGTGGCCCAGTCGGTTAAGTGTCCTACTCTTGGTTACAACTCAGGTCATGATCTCATGGTTTGTGGGTCTGAGCCCTGCATCTGGCTCTGTGCTGGCAGTGTGGAGCCTGTTTGGGATTCTCTGTCTCTCTCTCTCTCTCTGCCCCCAACTCCCTATTCATGCTCTCTGTCTAAAAAATAAATAAAAGTATTAAAAAAATTCTAGGGGCCCCTGGGTGGCTCAGTAAATTAAGCATCTGACTTCAGCTGCTCAGGTCATGATCTCGCCGTTTGTGATTTCCAGCCCCATGGTGGGCTCTGTGCTGACAGCTTGGAGCCTGGAGCCTAGTTTGGATCTGTGCCTTCCTCTGTCTCTCTGCCCCTCCCCTGCTCTCTCTCTCTCTCTCAAAAATAAATAAACATTTTAAAAATTAAAAATAGGGGCGCCTGGGTGGCTCAGTCGGTTAAGCGTCCGACTTCAGATCAGGTCATGATCTCACGGTCCGTGAGTTCAAGCCCCGCGTCGGGCTCTGTGCTGACAGCTCAGAGCCTGGAGCCTGCTTCAGATTCTGTGTCTCCCTCTCTCTCTGCCCCTCCCCCGTTCATGCTCTGTCTCTCTCTGTCTCAAAAATAAATAAACATTAAAAAAAAATTTTTTTAATAAAAATTAAAAATAAATTCTAAAAAAAAAAGGCGTAATCAAATTTTATTTCTACTTTTTATTTTGGCAAATCAGAAACATACCATGAGGAGCACCTGGCTGGCTCAGTAGGGAGAGCATGTGACTTTTGATCTTGGGGTCATGAGTTCGAGCCCACGTTGGGTGTATGGATTATAGAAAGAAAGAAAGAAAGAAAGATGAAAGAGAGAGAGAGAGAGAAGGGTGGGGCACCTGGGTGGCTCAGTCAGTTGAGCATCCAACTTTGACTCAGGTCATGATCTCATGATTTGTGAGTTCGAACCCCACATAGGTCTCTCTGCTATCAGCAGAGATCATCTTTAGATCATCTGTCCCTCTCTCTCTATCCGCCCCTCCCCCTCACTCGCTCCCCTTCTCAAAAATAAATAAAACATTTAAAAGAGAGAGAAAGAAACAACAAAAGTCTACAGAACAGAAAAAATGAATATTCTATACCCATCACCCAGCTCCTACCATTCTGAGCTCATGGCCAATCTAATTTCATCTATATCCCACCTACTATGCACCCCCCAGATTATTTTGAAGCAAATTCCAGACATCATATTATTTCATCTAGAATATGTCAGTATGTATTTTTGAAAGATAAGGACTCTTTAGAGCTAACCTCAATACCATTTTCTCATCTAAAAAAATCATAATTTGTAAATATCATCAAATACACAGTCAGCCTTCACATTGTCGTTATTTTGTATATATATTCAGGATGGCTTCATAAGGATGCTGTGCCTCCATAATTAAGTACCTGACTGTTGGTTATGGCTTTTTGTGATGTCATCAATCACGGATGAGGCTTGTCTGGATCCATTTAATCCAAGGGGTGGCAAAATGGAATGTTCTGATTCCCTCCTTCCTTCATTTATTAGCCCAAGAGAACTTCCCCCTGGCCAACTCTGGCTTGTATAAGAAAAACAGGTCAACAGCTCAATTCTTTCCCTGTATTTACCAGTTTTCAATATAAAGAGTTGTTTCCCCAAGCATCCTCTCAAGGTAAACAGTGAGCTATTTTTATTTAATGAACTATTATTATTTATTCAGGAACTTGTGGATTTCATTTCAGTTTTTTATTTTAATTCCAATATAGTTAACATACAGGGTTATATTAGTTTCAAGTGTACAATATAGTGATTCAACAATTCTATGTATTTCTCAGTGATTATCAAGGTAAGCATACTCTCAATCCCCTTCACCTATTTCAGCCATCCCCCGACCCACCCAACTCCTCTCTAGTAGCCATTAGTTTGTTCTCTATAGTTAATTAAGAGTCTAACTTGTGGATCTTATTTTTTAAGATTTTATTTTACAATAATCTCTACACCCAACGCAGGGCTCGAACTTACAACTTTGAGATCAAGAGTCGCTAGCTCTACGGACTGCGCCAGCGAGGCGCTCCAACCTGTGGATTGTAAACACGTTTATATTTAATGTGTTTCGATCCATTGCAATGATCGTCCTCGGCGACGCTCAAATTGTCCCATCCACAATCAGTGGGATCATCTTCAAGTTGGCTTCAGGATCCTTTCTCAGAATTTCCGGATTTTCTGCTTTAACAAAGCATTCCTTTCTTTCTGGTATTGCAGGCTCATCCAGTTTGCCCACATGGCTTGAGCTTTGTCAGAGTTTCCTCTTGGTGACAGTGTTGCTCCAGAAATGCCAAGAAGCCCGCCATCCCTCACACCACCCCCATCGACACACGGTCTCCTCTCCCGCCCTTCGGGTCTGAAAAAAACGCCAGCGAGCTTGAAAGCTTCCTGAAAGGAAGCTGTGCGATGCCAGGTTTGCAGCAAACCTGTTTGCTGCTGGGGTACTTTGCCTGCTTTCTTGGACTCTGAAATCAAATCTCTGAAGTCTGAACAGCAAACACACATCAGGCATCATTTCTAGAATTCCATTTCTACTCTTCCTAGGCTTTGTAAGTCTGCCCTCCACCTTAGATCCCAGCGATTTTCCCCTGTTGTCCCGAAGTGCTGGACGCTAAAGGCCTGGAGGAAAGAAAGCATCCTCCAGCCAGGAAGCCTGGAGGGCGAGGGCGGGGGCGGGGGCGGGGAGGGCTGGCTGCCACACCTTCCAGGCCCCAGGTGTCCGCCTCCCTGTGTGGATCCAGACACCAGGCCGGGGGTTCTCAAAGTGTACTCCGTGGATCAGCAGCATCTGCATCGCTGAGAACGTACTAGAAATGCAAATTATCAGACCCCCAACCCAGACCCACTGCGTGGGAACTGGGGATGCGTCCCAGCAGCCCGTGCTTAAGCAAGCCCTCCAGTGGATTCTGAGAATCAGTGCACTAGTTCTGCTGTGTTCAGTGGGAAGTAGCTATTTGGGACACGTCTTTGGAGGACCGGTCAGATGGTCGGGATCAGTTTATCGCTGCGCACCTTACCCTGCTCACAGGACCGGCGCGCGCGCACGCTCCGCGAAGGGGAGGGACAGTTTTGTCTTGTGGTTTTATCACTGATATTGGAACAGGAACCCTTTCTCACGCCATTTAGGTAGCCTTCCGTTGCTTCTCATTTCTATTTGATTTCAGGAAGAGTGTTCAGTGTAAATAGAAAAATCCACCTCCCCCCGCCAGGAGCTCCTGCCTGGCTCACTGGGAAGCTTGCGACTCTTGATCTCAGGGTCAAGAGTTCGAGGCCCCACATTGGGGATAGAGATTTCTTGAAGAAAAAAAAAAGGCCGTGCTACTTGGAGGCTTTTCAGAAAAGAAGGAGCTATATTGTAGAGCTAGAATGGCAAATATAAACCCAACATCCTAGGAATTTCTCATTTCTTTACTTGTTCATACAAACTTTACATGTTTATATATTTCTACATTTCCATGTTTATATTTGCATAAATATGTCCTTATAAAATTGGATTTACTGGAACACATTATTTTAATTTTTGTGTGTGTGTTTATTTATTTTTTAGAGAGAGGGAGACAGAGCAGGAGCAGGAGAGGGGCAGAGAGAGAGGGAGACACAGAATCCAAAGCAGGCTCCAGGCTCTGAGCTGTCAGCACAGAGCCGGACATGGGGCTTGAACCCACGAATGGTGAGATCATGACCTGAGACGAAGTCCGACGCTTAACTGACTGAGCCACCCAGGCGCCCCAGGAACACATTATTTTAAAGTTTATTTATTATTGAAATATAATTAACATACAGTGTTATATTAGTTTCAGGTGTACAACATAGTCATTCAACAATTTGATACATTACTAAGTGCTTATCATGGTAAGTGTAGTCACCATCTGTCACCAAACAACATTATTACAATATTGTTGACTCTATTCCCTAATGCTGTACTTTCTGTCTCTGTAACTTATTTATTTTGTAACTGGAAGCTGGTACCTCTTTTTTTTTAGTGTTTACCTTTGAGAGAGAGAAAGAACACGTGTGCTTGCAGGAGGAGGAGGGACAGGGGACCCAAAGCAGGCACAGAACCGACAGCAGAGAGCCAGACGCAGGGCTCAGGCTCACAAACCCAGAGAGCATGACCTGAGCTGAAGTCAGAGGTTTAACCCACTGAGCCACCCAGGTGACCCTGAAAGTTTGTATTTCTTAATCTCCCTTATCTCTATTTGTACATATATCATTTTGGATTGTGCTTTTTCACTTCTGTTTATACTGTTATATAACATGCAATTTTCCAGTGACAATAATTTGCAAAGGCATATTCTACAATTTTAAAATAAAAATGTAATAATTGTAGTGAAACAATCAGAAATACACATAAAATAAATATTTCAAATCTCCAGTATTATTGGCCTGATTTGCATAATTCCAAACTCTATTTACAACCATTCAGTTATATCTAATATATATGAGCATGGATACAAAATGCCCAAGGCTCATCAGTACTAATGAGCCCTATAAGATATATTTAAGTATATATGTAAGCATATTTATAAACAACAATACATTGTACATTTTTTTCTTTTATACAATTAAGACCATGTCACATACAATGTTCATGCCCTCAATTCATCATTTACCCTCATATTATAATGTCCCTTATAGCTATTCTCAAGGTGCCTGCTATTTCTTTATTTTTTATAAGTTAAAAAAAGGTGTTTATTCTTATTGAAAATTCAACACATTCATTTGCAAAGTTTAGAACAGTTAGAAATGATAAATAAGCAAATCCTATACGTTTATCCCTCATAAAAAATACACATTTAAAATGTTTAGGTTCAAGGGCACCTGGCTGGCTCAGTCTGTAGAGCATGTGACTATTGATCTCAGAGCTGTGAGTTCAAGCAGCCTTGGGTGTAGAGAATACTTAAAACTAAAATCTTTAAGGGGCACCTGGCAGGCTTAGTCGGTTAAACATCCGACTTTGGCTCAGGTCATGATCTCGCGGTTCGTGATTTCAAGACCCACTCAGGTCATGATCTTGTGGTTTGTGAGTTTGAGCCCTGCATCAGGCTCTGCCCTGACAGTGCACAGCCTGCTTCCAGTACTCTGTCTCCCTCTCTCTCTGCCCCTCCCCTGATCACTCGCTCTGTCACACGAAAATAAATATTTAAAACAAACAAAACCCCCCAAAAAATTTTTAAGTTTATTTTGAGAGAGAGAGTGAGTGGAGAAAGAGCAGAGAGAGGAGAGAGAGAGACGGTCCCAAGCAGGCCCTGTACTTGCAGCTTGGATCCCGAGGCAGGGCTCAAACCCACGAACCAAGAGATCATGACCTGAGCCAAAACCAAGAGTCAGACACTTAACTGAGCCCCCCAGGTGCCCCAACAACAAAAAGAACATTAAAAAATATAATTTTAGGCTTTTATAATATTTATATTTTACATAAAAGTGGAATTATTTTCTACAGAGTTTTATATAATATTTCTCCATCATACAAGTTTGTATTTCCAAAATTATCCAAAAAATAAAGGCCTAAACAGGCTTTAGAATCCTATTCTTCAGACCAAATGACTTTTTAACTTAATTAGCAGGATGGTTTAATTTAACTAGTAGTGTATAACCCCTTATTTTTAATCTACCCATATATAGATATAAATATTTTTACAACAAACTATCAGTCTATATGTACATTTGTTTCACTTCCTGGATTGATTTAGGGGTTTTTATTTCCTGTTTTCTCTCAATGGCTTGGAAGTTATATTTTCTATTCCCATGATTTTAAACTTTTTTAAAAGTTTATTTATTTTTTGGGGGGGGACTGCAAACTGGTACAGCCACTCTGGAAAACAGTGTGGAGGATCCTCAAAAAATTAAAAATAGAACTGCCCTACGACCCAGCAATTGTACTACTAGGTATTTATCCAAAGGATACAGGAGTGCTGATTAGAAGGGGCATATGCATCCCAATGTTTATAGCAGTGCTTTCAACAATAGCCAAAGTATGGAAAGAGCCCAAATGTCCATCGACGGATGAATGGATAAAGAAGATGTGGTATGTATATACGATGGAGTATTACTGGCGATCAAAAAGAATGAAATCTTGCCATTTGCAAATATGTGGATGGAACTGGAGGGTGTTATGCTAAGCGAAATTAGAGAAATACAAATATATGACTTCACTCATATGAGGACTTTAAGATACAATACAGATGAACATAAGGGAAGGGAAGCAAAAATAATATAAAAACAGGGAGGGGGACAAACCATAAGAGACTCTTAAATATAGAGAACAGAGGGTTGCTGGAGGGGTTGTGGGAGGGGGATGGGCTAAATGGGTAAGGGGCATTAAGGAATCTACTCCTGAAAGCATTGCATTATATGCTAACTAACTTGGATGTAAATTTTAAAATTAATTAATTAATTAAAAAAAAATACTACCCAAAGAGCTACATACAAATAAAAACAATCACTAATAATTAGATACCTAAAAAAAAAAAGTTTATTTATGTATTTATTTTTGAGAGAATCGCTTCTCGGCCTTTTGGCTAAAATCAAGTGTATTTATTTTTGAGAGAGAAAGAGAGAGAGAGCGAGAGTCAGCACGAGCAAGCAGGAAAGGGGCAGAGAGATAGGAAGACAGAGAATCGCAAACAGGACCTGCACTGTCATTGTAGAGCCCATTGTGGTGCTCAAACCCACGAACCGTGAAATCATGACCTGAGCTGAAATAAAGAGTTGGATGCTTGACTGACTGAGCCACCCAGGAGCCCCTTAATCTTTATATAGAATTCTTAAACTGAAACCTACATTTTCCTACCAATAATGAAAGTTAATAAGTTATTGTCTGCTTTTTTTTTTTTTAAGTGATCTCTACACCCAATGTGGGGCTTGAACTCATGACCCCAAGCTCAAGAGTCCTACTCTTCAGACTGGGCCAGCCAGGCACCTTCTTTTTTCTTTGTAATTGAAGTATAATTGACATATTAGCTTAAAGTTTACAACATACTGATTCAACGATATACACCATTAAATGCTCACCACAGTAAGTATAATCAACATGCATCAGCACACAAATTATTACGATTTTTTTTTAGTTTTTTATTCATTTATTTAAGTAATCTCTGCATGCAACATGGGGCTTGAACTCCACAGCCCAAGATCTAGAGTCACACACTCCACTGACTGAGCCAGCCAGGCACCCTTACAACACGATTGACTAGATTCCCTGTGCTGTACTTTTCATCTGCATGACTTATTTTAGAACTGGACGTTTGTTCCTCTTGATCCCCATCACCAATTTGTTCTCTGTACTTGAGTCTGTTTCTCTTTTTTTTATTGCCTGCTTTTTTTTTTCAATTTGTTTATTTGTAAATAAGTAATCTCTACACCCAACATAGGGCTCGAACTAATGACCCTGAGATCAAGAGTCGCACGCTCCACCAAATGAACCAGCCAAGCACCCCTGTTGTCTGCTTTTCATTTTTATTTATTTATTTTTAAATTTATTTATTTATTTTAGAGAGGGAGCACGCGAGTGAGCTGGGGAGACAGGCAGAGAGAGAGAGAGAGAGAGAGAGAGAGAGAGAGAGAATCTCAAGTAGGCTCCATGCTCAGCCCAGAGCCCCACTCAGGGCTGGATCCCATGAACCTGGGATCATGACTTGAACTGAAATCAAGATTGGACGCTCAGCTGGGGTGCCTGGGTGGCTCAGTCAGTTGAGCATCTGACTTCGGCTCAGCATGATCTCACAGCCTGTGAGTTCAAGCCCTGTGTCAGGCTCTGTGCTGACAGCTCAGAGCCTGGAGCCTGCTTCTGCTTCTGCTTCTGTGTCCCCCCCCCCACCCCTAACCCACTCACATTCTGTCTCTGTCTCTCTCAAAAAAATAAATAAATAAACATTAAAAAAAAAAAAGATTGGATGCTCAACCAACTGTGTCGCCCAGAAGCCCCTTAACTGCTTTTTAAAAGCCTGACATAGCACTTTAGTTTACAAGAACAGATTCATTGGCACTGCAGGACACTCTTCCTCCCATCTCTCATGTTAATATTTTCAGTAATTTAATCTCTAGCTTGTCATCGAAAGTGACTTTTCAATTTTTTAAATTGTTTTTAAAAGTTCATTTATTTTTGAGAGAGCACAAATGGGGAGGGGCAGAGAGAGGGGGATAGAGGATCCAAAGCGGGCTCCATGCTCAGCACAGAGCCCAAAATGGGGCTCGATCCCATGAACTGCAAGCTCTTGACCTGAGCTGAAATCAACAATCCGATGCTTAATTGGGAACAAACTGAGGGTAGGTGGGGGGTGGGAGGGAGGGGAGGGTGGGTGATGGGTATTGAGGAGGGCACCTTTTGGGATGAGTACTGGGTGTTGTATGGAAACCAATTTGACAATAAATTTCATATTAAAAAAAAAAAAAGAATCCGATGCTTAACCTACTGAGCCACCAAGGTGCCCCTAGCTTGTCATCAAAAGTTATCAAAAGTTTAATAAACATGCTGTTATCCTATTTGATAGTGTTTATTTATATATGCTAGCATTCTATACCAATTGCTTTGCTCACTTTTTACTCTTGCATCCCATTACTTCCTTTTCTTACTTCTCTGTCAGCTGAAGCACATCCTTGGAACATTTTTCATCTAGAGTCTCTGGGTATTGATTATTGAATCCATATTTGTCTGCTCATAACCACATTTTGCCCTCACTCTTGAAGGTTAACTGGGAGGTGATATAGATCTAGGTTTAAAGCTATTTTGTTTTTGTTTTAATGTTTATTTTGAGAGAGAGAGAGAGAGAGAGAGCACGCATGCTCCAGTGGGGGAAGGGCAGAGAGAGAGGGAGAGAGAATACCAGGCAGGCTCCACACTTTCAGCTTAGAGCCCTACACGGGGCTCTATCCCACAAACCGGTGAGATCATGACCTGTCCCAAAATCAAGAGTTGGGTGCTTAACTGACATAGCCACGGAGGCACCCCTAAAGCTATTTTTTTTAATTTTTTTAATGTTTATTTATTTTTGACAGAGAGAGACAGAATGTGAGCAGGGGAGGGGCAGAGAGAGAGGGAGACACAGAATCTAAAGCAGGCTCCGGGCTCCGAGCTGTCAGCACAGAGCCTGACTCGGGGCTCAAACTCACTGACTGTGAGATCATGACCTGAGCCCAAGTCAGATGTTTAACTGACTGAGGCACCCAGGCGTCCCAGCCCTAAAGCTATTTTTAAAGAAACTTCTTCAATCAGTCATGTAACCAGTGTTTACTGTCTACTATGTGTCTGGCACTGTTCTAAGGACTATATACACCAAAGGAAAAACAGCACTTATCTTCTGTATCCAATTGAATGACAAATGAGATACCACTTTGATCCTTATTCTTACAAATTTAATCTGTTTTTCTTCTTAACCTTTTTTCAGGATGTTCTTTAGATAGTTGCTCTCTTGAAGTTTCACTGCTATCTCTAAAGCTTGGAGAAAGCATCAAGCAAAGTGGAGTAGAAATGTCAGAGTTACCAGAGCCTATGGTGGAAGAAGGGTCAAAGACAAGGGCCTGCTGGAGTGGATGTATGATGTGGATCAGGAAATCCCCATAAAAATGTCCCCTGGGAGGGCCCAGGGGATACTCAGTTTATCAAAGTGATAAGGAATGCCATGGTGGGGGGCCCTAGCATCATTCACAGGATGGGTGGAGGCACTCCTCTGTCAGCCATTACCAGTGGGAGCCAGTCAGGGAAGGTGGTGGATGGTAGGGCAGGGGGAAGGGGGGTGGGGAGTGAGAGCTACAAGAAGGGCCTTGGGATCAGCTTGGGATGCTCCACCCATTCTTAAGGTCTCCCAACATGAAAATCCATGAGGGGTTCAAGATCAAAATAACATCTACTCTGGGAGTGCCTGGCTGGCTCATTCAGCAGAGTGTGTGAGTTTGGATCTTGGGGTTGTAAGTTTGAGCCCCATATTGGGTGTAGAAATTACTTAAAAATAAAATCTTAGGGGCACCTGGGTGGCTCAGTTGGTTGAGCATCTGACTCTTGATTTCAGTTCAGGTCATGATCCCATGGTCCTGGGATTGAGCCCCAAGGCTGACTCAGCACTGAGCATGGAATGGAGCCTACTTGAGATTCTCTTTCTCTCTCCCCCTCTGCCCCTTTCCCCTGCTTGCTCTCTCTCATAAATAAATAAATAAATAAAATCTTTAGAAAAATCTACTTTTTCTTTCTCAAAAATAAAACTGTTTTATCACAAATTTTATAACACAAAAACATAAAAGGGAAATAACTGGAAAGATGTACAGACATAAAAGCTGAAGCATCAATATCTTTAATACATAAACAGTTCTTACAAAGACATTCCAATTTTTAAGAGGGCATTGGATGATAAATTATTTTTTTTAAACACAAGCGGCCAAGGGGCGCCTGGGTGGCTCAGTCGGTTGAGCGTCCGACTTCGGCTCTGGCCATGATCTCACAGTTCGTGAGTTCGAGCCCTGCGTAGGGCTCTGTGCTGAAGCCTGCTTCGGATTCTGTGTCTTCCTCTCTCTGACCCTGCCCTGCTCATGCTCTGTCTCTGTCTCTCAAAAAATGAATAAACGTTAAAAAAATTTAAACACAAGTGGCCAAAACACATATGAAAATATATTCAACAGAGGCGCCTGGGTGGCTCAGTCGGGTGAGCATCTGACTTTGGTTCAGGTCATGATACCGCGGTTTGTGGGTTCAAACCCCGCGTTTGGGCTCTGTGCTGACAGCTCAGAGTCTGGAGCCTGCTTCGGATTCTGTCTCCCTCTCTCTCTACCCCTCTCCCCACTTGCACTCTCTCTCTCTCTGTCTTTCTCTGTCAAAAATAATAAACATTTAAAAAATTTTTTAAAAGAAGAAAAAATATATTCTACAGCTGCCTAATAATCAAAGAAGTATTACTTCTCTGTGATGCCTTCCTTGATCCCCGTCCCAGGTGATAATCTCCTCCTTGCTCTGTGTTCTCACAGCACTCTACACATAGCCAAGTGACTTACATGTCATGTAGGATATGTCTACACCTCCTACTCCCTGACTGATCCACATACTCTTCAGGGCAAGGGTTGTATCTTTTATTTTATTTTTTAAATATTTTATTTATTTTTCTAAAGCAGGCTCCACACCCAATGTGGAGCTCAAACTCGTGACGCCAAGATCAAGAGTACTGAGCTAGCTAGGCACCCATCTTTTATTTTGTTTGGAATATCATACTGCAAAATTGACTTTTTTTCTTTTTCTGTACAGTTCTTTTTTTTTTTAAGTTGGTTTATTTTGAGAGAGACCGTGTGCACTCATGCGCATGAGGAAAGGGAAGAGAGAGAGGGAAAGAGAGAGAATCCCAAGCAGGCCCCCCACAGTCAGCACAGAGCCCGATGTGGGGCTCGAGCTCGCGAACCGTAAGATCATGACCTGCGTGGAAGTTGTATGCTTAACCAACTGAACCACCCAGGCGCCCCATCTTTTACTGTACAGTTCTATGCCTTTTACCACATACAGATGTGAGCACCACCACAATTAGGATACAGACATTTTCATCACCGCAAGAAACACCTTCATGCTATCCCTTTTTAATGTTTATTTATTTTTGAAAGAGAGAGAGACAGAGCACGAGCAGGGGAGGGGCAGAGAGAGAGGGAGTCACAGAATCGGAAGCAGGCTCCAGGCCCTGTGGTGTCAGCACAGAGCCCAACGCGGGGCTCAAACCCACCAACGGTGAGATCATGACCTGAGCCGAAGTCAGATGCTTAACCAACGGAGCCACCAAGACGCCCCTCATGTTATCCCTTCTTAGATATACCCTGCCCCCACCCCTACCCGCTGTAAATCATGGATCTGTTCCTATCACTAGTTTTGTCTGTTCAAGAATGTCATATAAATGGAATCATAAAGTATGTGACCTTTCTAGCCAGGTTTTTTTGTTCACCATAATGACACTAAGATTTATGAAAGTTGTACTGTGTATCAAAAGTTTGGAGTAATACTCAATTATATGAATATAATCTATACTACAGTGTGTTTATCCATTTATATATTCATGGATATTTGGATTATTTCCAGCTTTGGGAAACTATGATCAGAGCTGCTGTAAACATTCCATGTACAGGTTTTTGTGTGAACATAAGTTTTCATTTCTTGGGGCACGTGGGTGGCTCAGTTGGTTTAAGTGTCTGACTCTTGATTTTGGCTCAGGTCATGATCCCAGGGTCATGGTATCGAGCCCCATGTAGGGCTGCCCACTGACCATGGAGCCTGCTTGAGATTCACCCTCTCTCTGTCTCTCTCCCTCTGCCCCTACCCACCCTCTAAAATGACATTTTTTTTAAGTTTTCATTTCTCTAGGGTAAATATCTGGGACTGAAATTACTGGGTCACAAGGTAAGTATATGTTTAACTTCACACGAAATTGCAAACCATTTTCCAGAGGGGGTGTGCCATTTTGCTTTCCTACCAGCAGTGTATGAGTGATCTAGTTTCTCCATATCCATGCCAGAATTTGGTGTTGTCAGCATTATGTATTTTAGTCATTCTAATATATACATATCTCATCATGGTGGTAATCTGCAATTCTTTAATGGCTAATGATGTTGAACATCTTTTTTTCTTTATTTATTTTGAGAGAGAGAATGAGCGCCAGCATGAGTTGGGGAGGGGCAGATGGGGTGGGGTGAGAGAGAGAATCCCAAGCAGGCTCCAATGCTGTGAGTGCAGAACTCTATTTAGGGCTCAAACCCATGAACCGTGAGATCATGACCTGAGCTGAAATTGAGTCACACACCTAACTGACTGAACCACCCAGGCGCCCCTGAAGATTAAAAAAAATTTTAATGTTTATTCATTTTTTAGAGAGAGAGACAGAATATGAGCAGGGGAGTGGCAGAGAGAGACACGCACACACACAGAATCCAAAGGAGGCTCCAGGCTCTGAGCTGTTAGCACAGAGCCCTATGAGGGGCTCGAGCTCACCAACTGTGAAACCATGACCTGAGCCGGAGTCGGACATTTAACCAACTGAGCTGTCCAACCAAGCACCCCCTGAACATTTTTAAAGAGCTTACTTACTACCCTTATAAGCCCTTTGGTAACATATCTATTAAAATCTTTTCCTTAATTAAAGAAATTAGGCTTCCTTTCTTTTTTTTTTTTTTTTTAAGTTTTTATGTATTTATTTTGAGAGAGAGAGTGCACAGGAGGGGCAGAGACAGAGAATCACAAGCAGGCTCCTAGCTGACATTGTGGAGTCTGCAGCAGGGCTCTATTTCATGACCCTGAGATCACGACCTGAGAAGAAATCAAGAGTCAGACACTTAACTGAGCCACCCAGGTGTCCCTGTGTTTGCATTCTTTTAACAGTGTCTCTCACAAAGCAAAAGTTTTAATTTTGATGAAGTCAAATTTAATCATTTTTTTTCTATTATGGATCATATGTTTGGTGTCATGTCTAAGAACTCTTCACCTAATTCCTGGTTACAAAGATTTTCTCCCATGTCTTCTTTTAAAAGTTTGATTGTTTTATGTTTGACATATAGATCTATGATCCACTCACTTTTCGTTAATTCTTGTATAAAGGGTGAGGTTTTCATTGCGGTTCATTTTTCACATATGGATGAGCAATTGTTCCAACACTTTTTTAAAAGTTTACTTATTTATTTTGAGAGAGAGAGAGAGAGAGAGAAAATCCCAAGCAGGCTTCACTGGGGCTTGAACTCACAAACCACAAATTCATGAATGAGCCGAAATCAACAGTCAGATGCTCAACTGACTGAGCCACCCAACACTTTTAAAAATATATATAATTACAGAGGCGCTTGGGTGGCTCTTCGACTGTGTGTTCGACTCCTGATTTTGGCTCAGGTCATGATCTCGTGGTTTGTGAGTTCAAGCCCCAGTGGAGCCTGCTTGGGATTCTATCTCTCTCCCTCTCTGTCTGCCCCTACCCCTGCTCACAATTTCTCTCTCTCTCAAAATAAATAAACTTAAAAAAAGTGACTGTAACCACTTCTAAAAAAATAAAATATAATTACAGAGGATTTTTTTCTTTTTAATTAAGTAATCTCTATGCCCAACGTGGGGCTTGAACTCATGACATGGAGATCATGCTCTACCGACTAAGCCAGCCAGGAACACCCACGTTTTTTCTTTTAATTCCAGTATAGCTAACATACAGTGTTATATTAGTTTCAGATGTACAATATAGTGATTCAACACTTCCATACAACACCCAGTGCTCATCACGACAAATGCCCTTCCTAACCCCTATCACCTATTTCACCCATCCCCCCACCCACCTCCCCTCTGGTAAGGATCCATTTGTTCTCTATAGTGAAGAGTCCCTTTTCTTTTCTTTTCTTTTCTTTTTTTCTTTTCTTTTCTTTTTCTTTTTTTGGGAGAGAGGGCACAAGTGAGAGAGGGGCAGAGAGAGAGAGAGAGAGAGAAGCAGGGCTCACCCAAAGCGGGACTCATGCTCACCTGAAGTAGGGCTCAAATTCACCTGATTCGGGGATCAAGCTCAGATGAGCCGAAGTCAGATGCTTAATGACTGAGCGACCCAGGTGCCCTGAAGAGCCTGTTTCTTGATTTGCCTCTCTGTCTTTTTTTGCCCTTTGCTCTTTTGTTTCTTAAATTTGATATATGAGTGAGATCATATGGTATGTTTACCTCTGATTGACTTATTTTGTTTAGCACGATACTCTCTAGTTCCATCCATGTTGTTGCAAATAACAAGATTTCACTCTTTATTATGGCTGAATTTATGTATATGTGTGTATATATATATATATATATATACCACTTCTTTATCCATTCATCTATGGATGGACACTTGGGCTGCTTCCATTATTGTAAATAATGCTGCTATAAACATAGCGATGTATGTGTCCCTTTGAATTAGTGTTTTTATGATCTTTGGGTAAATACACAGTAGTGTGGTTGCTGGATTGTAGAGTAGTTCTATCTTTAACTTTTTGAGGAACCTCCATACTGGCTGCACCGTTTTGCGTTCCCACCAACAGCACATGATATTTCCTTTGTCTCCACATTCTTGCTGATATTTGTTGTTTTTTGTGTTTATTTTAGCCATTCTGACAGGTGTGATATCTCATGGTTTGATTTGCACTTCCCTGATGATGAGTGCTGTTGAGCATTTTTTCGTAAGTCTGTTGGCCATCTGTATGTATTCTTTGGAGAAATGTCTGTTTATGTCTTCTGCCCATTTTTTTTTTAATTTTTTCTTTTTTTTTTTCAACGTTTTTATTTATTTTTGGGACAGAGAGAGACAGAGCATGAACGGGGGAGGGGCAGAGAGAGAGGGAGACACAGAATCGGAAACAGGCTCCAGGCTCTGAGCCATCAGCCCAGAGCCTGACGCGGGGCTCGAACTCACGGACCGTGAGATCGTGACCTGGCTGAAGTCGGTTAAGCATCCGACTTCAGCC